>NC_060199.1:2646987-2916678 GCF_021184085.1 Oncorhynchus gorbuscha | reverse complement strand
TCTCCACGTTTTTTCAAAGGTCCAACACACCAGCTCCTCGTTAGTATAGTGGTGAGTATCCCCGCCTGTCACGCGGGAGACCGGGGTTCAATTCCCCGACGGGGAGAAAGGACTTCTTTTTTTTAGGGTGAACAATAGCTGAGCCCACAAAATTAAAAATATGCTTGGAGATGAAGCTTTATGATACGATTTCCAGCCTTGTATCAGTATTCCAAGGCATTGGTTGTTCAGTGGTAGAATTCTCGCCTGCCACGCGGGAGGCCCGGGTTCGATTCCCGGCCAATGCAGGATGTTTTGAACATGTGATTTCGAGAAGTATGCAAACCCCTGAGGAATAAATCTGTGTTCGATTGCCAGGCCAACAGACATCTCTGGTCTTGGTGGAGATCTCAACTGACTCTTGAAAAATCTGACTTTGCTTTCGTTTTCAGTTTGGACATTTACTCATTCTCAGGAGACTTTGGTGAATCCATTGTACATGTCCAGTGTGTGAGGTCATTTACTTTGTGCAAGGCTTTAGTTGTTAAATGGGAAACGAGAAACCAACTAGTCACTGACAACTGTCTTGAGTTTGGCATTTGTGACAATGTCCTGGGACATCCCACAAACTCGTCACCTTCTAACTACGATTGCGTGCCTGTGAGTGGTGGAGAGCGAAACCGATTACATGTACGTGTTCGTCAGAGTCCCAGCTTTCCATGGAGGGGTCGCAGTCGTTTCTAGCTCTAACCATTCAGGCTATACAGATGTTTTTGTTAGAAGGGTTAAAGCCCAACAGTGCAAACTTATGGTTAGTCCCAATTCTCCACGTTTTTTCAAAGGTCCAACACACCAGCTCCTCGTTAGTATAGTGGTGAGTATCCCCGCCTGTCACGCGGGAGACCGGGTTCAATTCCCCGACGGGGAGAAAGGACTTCTTTTTTTTAGGGTGAACAATGCAGCTGAGCCCACAAAATTAAAAATATGCTTGGAGATGAAGCTTTATGATACGATTTCCAGCCTTGTATCAGTATTCCAAGGCATTGGTTGTTCAGTGGTAGAATTCTCGCCTGCCACGCGGGAGGCCCGGGTTCGATTCCCGGCCAATGCAGGATGTTTTGAACATGTGATTTCGAGAAGTATGCAAACCCCTGAGGAATAAATCTGTGTTCGATTGCCAGGCCAACAGACATCTCTGGTCTTGGTGGAGATCTCAACTGACTCTTGAAAAATCTGACTTTGCTTTCGTTTTCAGTTTGGACATTTACTCATTCTCAGGAGACTTTGGTGAATCCATTGTACATGTCCAGTGTGTGAGGTCATTTACTTTGTGCAAGGCTTTAGTTGTTAAATGGGAAACGAGAAACCAACTAGTCACTGACAACTGTCTTGAGTTTGGCATTTGTGACAATGTCCTGGGACATCCCACAAACTCGTCACCTTCTAACTACGATTGCGTGGCCTGTGAGTGGTGGAGAGCGAAACCGATTACATGTACGTGTTCGTCAGAGTCCCAGCTTTCCATGGAGGGGTCGCAGTCGTTTCTAGCTCTAACCATTCAGGCTATACAGATGTTTTTGTTAGAAGGGTTAAAGCCCAACAGTGCAAACTTATGGTTAGTCCCAATTCTCCACGTTTTTTCAAAGGTCCAACACACCAGCTCCTCGTTAGTATAGTGGTGAGTATCCCCGCCTGTCACGCGGGAGACCGGGGTTCAATTCCCCGACGGGGAGAAAGGACTTCTTTTTTTTAGGGTGAACAATGCAGCTGAGCCCACAAAATTAAAAATATGCTTGGAGATGAAGCTTTATGATACGATTTCCAGCCTTGTATCAGTATTCCAAGGCATTGGTTGTTCAGTGGTAGAATTCTCGCCTGCCACGCGGGAGGCCCGGGTTCGATTCCCGGCCAATGCAGGATGTTTTGAACATGTGATTTCGAGAAGTATGCAAACCCCTGAGGAATAAATCTGTGTTCGATTGCCAGGCCAACAGACATCTCTGGTCTTGGTGGAGATCTCAACTGACTCTTGAAAAATCTGACTTTGCTTTCGTTTTCAGTTTGGACATTTACTCATTCTCAGGAGACTTTGGTGAATCCATTGTACATGTCCAGTGTGTGAGGTCATTTACTTTGTGCAAGGCTTTAGTTGTTAAATGGGAAACGAGAAACCAACTAGTCACTGACAACTGTCTTGAGTTTGGCATTTGTGACAATGTCCTGGGACATCCCACAAACTCGTCACCTTCTAACTACGATTGCGTGGCCTGTGAGTGGTGGAGAGCGAAACCGATTACATGTACGTGTTCGTCAGAGTCCCAGCTTTCCATGGAGGGGTCGCAGTCGTTTCTAGCTCTAACCATTCAGGCTATACAGATGTTTTTGTTAGAAGGGTTAAAGCCCAACAGTGCAAACTTATGGTTAGTCCCAATTCTCCACGTTTTTTCAAAGGTCCAACACACCAGCTCCTCGTTAGTATAGTGGTGAGTATCCCCGCCTGTCACGCGGGAGACCGGGGTTCAATTCCCCGACGGGGAGAAAGGACTTCTTTTTTTTAGGGTGAACAATGCAGCTGAGCCCACAAAATTAAAAATATGCTTGGAGATGAAGCTTTATGATACGATTTCCAGCCTTGTATCAGTATTCCAAGGCATTGGTTGTTCAGTGGTAGAATTCTCGCCTGCCACGCGGGAGGCCCGGGTTCGATTCCCGGCCAATGCAGGATGTTTTGAACATGTGATTTCGAGAAGTATGCAAACCCCTGAGGAATAAATCTGTGTTCGATTGCCAGGCCAACAGACATCTCTGGTCTTGGTGGAGATCTCAACTGACTCTTGAAAAATCTGACTTTGCTTTCGTTTTCAGTTTGGACATTTACTCATTCTCAGGAGACTTTGGTGAATCCATTGTACATGTCCAGTGTGTGAGGTCATTTACTTTGTGCAAGGCTTTAGTTGTTAAATGGGAAACGAGAAACCAACTAGTCACTGACAACTGTCTTGAGTTTGGCATTTGTGACAATGTCCTGGGACATCCCACAAACTCGTCACCTTCTAACTACGATTGCGTGGCCTGTGAGTGGTGGAGAGCGAAACCGATTACATGTACGTGTTCGTCAGAGTCCCAGCTTTCCATGGAGGGGTCGCAGTCGTTTCTAGCTCTAACCATTCAGGCTATACAGATGTTTTTGTTAGAAGGGTTAAAGCCCAACAGTGCAAACTTATGGTTAGTCCCAATTCTCCACGTTTTTCAAAGGTCCAACACACCAGCTCCTCGTTAGTATAGTGGTGAGTATCCCCGCCTGTCACGCGGGAGACCGGGGTTCAATTCCCCGACGGGGAGAAAGGACTTCTTTTTTTTAGGGTGAACAATGCAGCTGAGCCCACAAAATTAAAAATATGCTTGGAGATGAAGCTTTATGATACGATTTCCAGCCTTGTATCAGTATTCCAAGGCATTGGTTGTTCAGTGGTAGAATTCTCGCCTGCCACGCGGGAGGCCCGGGTTCGATTCCCGGCCAATGCAGGATGTTTTGAACATGTGATTTCGAGAAGTATGCAAACCCCTGAGGAATAAATCTGTGTTCGATTGCCAGGCCAACAGACATCTCTGGTCTTGGTGGAGATCTCAACTGACTCTTGAAAAATCTGACTTTGCTTTCGTTTTCAGTTTGGACATTTACTCATTCTCAGGAGACTTTGGTGAATCCATTGTACATGTCCAGTGTGTGAGGTCATTTACTTTGTGCAAGGCTTTAGTTGTTAAATGGGAAACGAGAAACCAACTAGTCACTGACAACTGTCTTGAGTTTGGCATTTGTGACAATGTCCTGGGACATCCCACAAACTCGTCACCTTCTAACTACGATTGCGTGGCCTGTGAGTGGTGGAGAGCGAAACCGATTACATGTACGTGTTCGTCAGAGTCCCAGCTTTCCATGGAGGGGTCGCAGTCGTTTCTAGCTCTAACCATTCAGGCTATACAGATGTTTTTGTTAGAAGGGTTAAAGCCCAACAGTGCAAACTTATGGTTAGTCCCAATTCTCCACGTTTTTCAAAGGTCCAACACACCAGCTCCTCGTTAGTATAGTGGTGAGTATCCCCGCCTGTCACGCGGGAGACCGGGGTTCAATTCCCCGACGGGGAGAAAGGACTTCTTTTTTTTAGGGTGAACAATGCAGCTGAGCCCACAAAATTAAAAATATGCTTGGAGATGAAGCTTTATGATACGATTTCCAGCCTTGTATCAGTATTCCAAGGCATTGGTTGTTCAGTGGTAGAATTCTCGCCTGCCACGCGGGAGGCCCGGGTTCGATTCCCGGCCAATGCAGGATGTTTTGAACATGTGATTTCGAGAAGTATGCAAACCCCTGAGGAATAAATCTGTGTTCGATTGCCAGGCCAACAGACATCTCTGGTCTTGGTGGAGATCTCAACTGACTCTTGAAAAATCTGACTTTGCTTTCGTTTTCAGTTTGGACATTTACTCATTCTCAGGAGACTTTGGTGAATCCATTGTACATGTCCAGTGTGTGAGGTCATTTACTTTGTGCAAGGCTTTAGTTGTTAAATGGGAAACGAGAAACCAACTAGTCACTGACAACTGTCTTGAGTTTGGCATTTGTGACAATGTCCTGGGACATCCCACAAACTCGTCACCTTCTAACTACGATTGCGTGGCCTGTGAGTGGTGGAGAGCGAAACCGATTACATGTACGTGTTCGTCAGAGTCCCAGCTTTCCATGGAGGGGTCGCAGTCGTTTCTAGCTCTAACCATTCAGGCTATACAGATGTTTTTGTTAGAAGGGTTAAAGCCCAACAGTGCAAACTTATGGTTAGTCCCAATTCTCCACGTTTTTCAAAGGTCCAACACACCAGCTCCTCGTTAGTATAGTGGTGAGTATCCCCGCCTGTCACGCGGGAGACCGGGGTTCAATTCCCCGACGGGGAGAAAGGACTTCTTTTTTTTAGGGTGAACAATGCAGCTGAGCCCACAAAATTAAAAATATGCTTGGAGATGAAGCTTTATGATACGATTTCCAGCCTTGTATCAGTATTCCAAGGCATTGGTTGTTCAGTGGTAGAATTCTCGCCTGCCACGCGGGAGGCCCGGGTTCGATTCCCGGCCAATGCAGGATGTTTTGAACATGTGATTTCGAGAAGTATGCAAACCCCTGAGGAATAAATCTGTGTTCGATTGCCAGGCCAACAGACATCTCTGGTCTTGGTGGAGATCTCAACTGACTCTTGAAAAATCTGACTTTGCTTTCGTTTTCAGTTTGGACATTTACTCATTCTCAGGAGACTTTGGTGAATCCATTGTACATGTCCAGTGTGTGAGGTCATTTACTTTGTGCAAGGCTTTAGTTGTTAAATGGGAAACGAGAAACCAACTAGTCACTGACAACTGTCTTGAGTTTGGCATTTGTGACAATGTCCTGGGACATCCCACAAACTCGTCACCTTCTAACTACGATTGCGTGGCCTGTGAGTGGTGGAGAGCGAAACCGATTACATGTACGTGTTCGTCAGAGTCCCAGCTTTCCATGGAGGGGTCGCAGTCGTTTCTAGCTCTAACCATTCAGGCTATACAGATGTTTTTGTTAGAAGGGTTAAAGCCCAACAGTGCAAACTTATGGTTAGTCCCAATTCTCCACTTTTTCAAAGGTCCAACACACCAGCTCCTCGTTAGTATAGTGGTGAGTATCCCCGCCTGTCACGCGGGAGACCGGGGTTCAATTCCCCGACGGGGAGAAAGGACTTCTTTTTTTTAGGGTGAACAATGCAGCTGAGCCCACAAAATTAAAAATATGCTTGGAGATGAAGCTTTATGATACGATTTCCAGCCTTGTATCAGTATTCCAAGGCATTGGTTGTTCAGTGGTAGAATTCTCGCCTGCCACGCGGGAGGCCCGGGTTCGATTCCCGGCCAATGCAGGATGTTTTGAACATGTGATTTCGAGAAGTATGCAAACCCCTGAGGAATAAATCTGTGTTCGATTGCCAGGCCAACAGACATCTCTGGTCTTGGTGGAGATCTCAACTGACTCTTGAAAAATCTGACTTTGCTTTCGTTTTCAGTTTGGACATTTACTCATTCTCAGGAGACTTTGGTGAATCCATTGTACATGTCCAGTGTGTGAGGTCATTTACTTTGTGCAAGGCTTTAGTTGTTAAATGGGAAACGAGAAACCAACTAGTCACTGACAACTGTCTTGAGTTTGGCATTTGTGACAATGTCCTGGGACATCCCACAAACTCGTCACCTTCTAACTACGATTGCGTGGCCTGTGAGTGGTGGAGAGCGAAACCGATTACATGTACGTGTTCGTCAGAGTCCCAGCTTTCCATGGAGGGGTCGCAGTCGTTTCTAGCTCTAACCATTCAGGCTATACAGATGTTTTTGTTAGAAGGGTTAAAGCCCAACAGTGCAAACTTATGGTTAGTCCCAATTCTCCACGTTTTTTCAAAGGTCCAACACACCAGCTCCTCGTTAGTATAGTGGTGAGTATCCCCGCCTGTCACGCGGGAGACCGGGGTTCAATTCCCCGACGGGGAGAAAGGACTTCTTTTTTTTAGGGTGAACAATGCAGCTGAGCCCACAAAATTAAAAATATGCTTGGAGATGAAGCTTTATGATACGATTTCCAGCCTTGTATCAGTATTCCAAGGCATTGGTTGTTCAGTGGTAGAATTCTCGCCTGCCACGCGGGAGGCCCGGGTTCGATTCCCGGCCAATGCAGGATGTTTTGAACATGTGATTTCGAGAAGTATGCAAACCCCTGAGGAATAAATCTGTGTTCGATTGCCAGGCCAACAGACATCTCTGGTCTTGGTGGAGATCTCAACTGACTCTTGAAAAATCTGACTTTGCTTTCGTTTTCAGTTTGGACATTTACTCATTCTCAGGAGACTTTGGTGAATCCATTGTACATGTCCAGTGTGTGAGGTCATTTACTTTGTGCAAGGCTTTAGTTGTTAAATGGGAAACGAGAAACCAACTAGTCACTGACAACTGTCTTGAGTTTGGCATTTGTGACAATGTCCTGGGACATCCCACAAACTCGTCACCTTCTAACTACGATTGCGTGGCCTGTGAGTGGTGGAGAGCGAAACCGATTACATGTACGTGTTCGTCAGAGTCCCAGCTTTCCATGGAGGGGTCGCAGTCGTTTCTAGCTCTAACCATTCAGGCTATACAGATGTTTTTGTTAGAAGGGTTAAAGCCCAACAGTGCAAACTTATGGTTAGTCCCAATTCTCCACGTTTTTTCAAAGGTCCAACACACCAGCTCCTCGTTAGTATAGTGGTGAGTATCCCCGCCTGTCACGCGGGAGACCGGGGTTCAATTCCCCGACGGGGAGAAAGGACTTCTTTTTTTTAGGGTGAACAATGCAGCTGAGCCCACAAAATTAAAAATATGCTTGGAGATGAAGCTTTATGATACGATTTCCAGCCTTGTATCAGTATTCCAAGGCATTGGTTGTTCAGTGGTAGAATTCTCGCCTGCCACGCGGGAGGCCCGGGTTCGATTCCCGGCCAATGCAGGATGTTTTGAACATGTGATTTCGAGAAGTATGCAAACCCCTGAGGAATAAATCTGTGTTCGATTGCCAGGCCAACAGACATCTCTGGTCTTGGTGGAGATCTCAACTGACTCTTGAAAAATCTGACTTTGCTTTCGTTTTCAGTTTGGACATTTACTCATTCTCAGGAGACTTTGGTGAATCCATTGTACATGTCCAGTGTGTGAGGTCATTTACTTTGTGCAAGGCTTTAGTTGTTAAATGGGAAACGAGAAACCAACTAGTCACTGACAACTGTCTTGAGTTTGGCATTTGTGACAATGTCCTGGGACATCCCACAAACTCGTCACCTTCTAACTACGATTGCGTGGCCTGTGAGTGGTGGAGAGCGAAACCGATTACATGTACGTGTTCGTCAGAGTCCCAGCTTTCCATGGAGGGGTCGCAGTCGTTTCTAGCTCTAACCATTCAGGCTATACAGATGTTTTTGTTAGAAGGGTTAAAGCCCAACAGTGCAAACTTATGGTTAGTCCCAATTCTCCACGTTTTTTCAAAGGTCCAACACACCAGCTCCTCGTTAGTATAGTGGTGAGTATCCCCGCCTGTCACGCGGGAGACCGGGGTTCAATTCAGAGTCCCAGCTTTCCAAAGGACTTCTTTTTTTTAGGGTGAACAATGCAGCTGAGCCCACAAAATTAAAAATATGCTTGGAGATGAAGCTTTATGATACGATTTCCAGCCTTGTATCAGTATTCCAAGGCATTGGTTGTTCAGTGGTAGAATTCTCGCCTGCCACGCGGGAGGCCCGGGTTCGATTCCCGGCCAATGCAGGATGTTTTGAACATGTGATTTCGAGAAGTATGCAAACCCCTGAGGAATAAATCTGTGTTCGATTGCCAGGCCAACAGACATCTCTGGTCTTGGTGGAGATCTCAACTGACTCTTGAAAAATCTGACTTTGCTTTCGTTTTCAGTTTGGACATTTACTCATTCTCAGGAGACTTTGGTGAATCCATTGTACATGTCCAGTGTGTGAGGTCATTTACTTTGTGCAAGGCTTTAGTTGTTAAATGGGAAACGAGAAACCAACTAGTCACTGACAACTGTCTTGAGTTTGGCATTTGTGACAATGTCCTGGGACATCCCACAAACTCGTCACCTTCTAACTACGATTGCGTGGCCTGTGAGTGGTGGAGAGCGAAACCGATTACATGTACGTGTTCGTCAGAGTCCCAGCTTTCCATGGAGGGGTCGCAGTCGTTTCTAGCTCTAACCATTCAGGCTATACAGATGTTTTTGTTAGAAGGGTTAAAGCCCAACAGTGCAAACTTATGGTTAGTCCCAATTCTCCACGTTTTTTCAAAGGTCCAACACACCAGCTCCTCGTTAGTATAGTGGTGAGTATCCCCGCCTGTCACGCGGGAGACCGGGGTTCAATTCCCCGACGGGGAGAAAGGACTTCTTTTTTTTAGGGTGAACAATGCAGCTGAGCCCACAAAATTAAAAATATGCTTGGAGATGAAGCTTTATGATACGATTTCCAGCCTTGTATCAGTATTCCAAGGCATTGGTTGTTCAGTGGTAGAATTCTCGCCTGCCACGCGGGAGGCCCGGGTTCGATTCCCGGCCAATGCAGGATGTTTTGAACATGTGATTTCGAGAAGTATGCAAACCCCTGAGGAATAAATCTGTGTTCGATTGCCAGGCCAACAGACATCTCTGGTCTTGGTGGAGATCTCAACTGACTCTTGAAAAATCTGACTTTGCTTTCGTTTTCAGTTTGGACATTTACTCATTCTCAGGAGACTTTGGTGAATCCATTGTACATGTCCAGTGTGTGAGGTCATTTACTTTGTGCAAGGCTTTAGTTGTTAAATGGGAAACGAGAAACCAACTAGTCACTGACAACTGTCTTGAGTTTGGCATTTGTGACAATGTCCTGGGACATCCCACAAACTCGTCACCTTCTAACTACGATTGCGTGGCCTGTGAGTGGTGGAGAGCGAAACCGATTACATGTACGTGTTCGTCAGAGTCCCAGCTTTCCATGGAGGGGTCGCAGTCGTTTCTAGCTCTAACCATTCAGGCTATACAGATGTTTTTGTTAGAAGGGTTAAAGCCCAACAGTGCAAACTTATGGTTAGTCCCAATTCTCCACGTTTTTTCAAAGGTCCAACACACCAGCTCCTCGTTAGTATAGTGGTGAGTATCCCCGCCTGTCACGCGGGAGACCGGGGTTCAATTCCCCGACGGGGAGAAAGGACTTCTTTTTTTTAGGGTGAACAATGCAGCTGAGCCCACAAAATTAAAAATATGCTTGGAGATGAAGCTTTATGATACGATTTCCAGCCTTGTATCAGTATTCCAAGGCATTGGTTGTTCAGTGGTAGAATTCTCGCCTGCCACGCGGGAGGCCCGGGTTCGATTCCCGGCCAATGCAGGATGTTTTGAACATGTGATTTCGAGAAGTATGCAAACCCCTGAGGAATAAATCTGTGTTCGATTGCCAGGCCAACAGACATCTCTGGTCTTGGTGGAGATCTCAACTGACTCTTGAAAAATCTGACTTTGCTTTCGTTTTCAGTTTGGACATTTACTCATTCTCAGGAGACTTTGGTGAATCCATTGTACATGTCCAGTGTGTGAGGTCATTTACTTTGTGCAAGGCTTTAGTTGTTAAATGGGAAACGAGAAACCAACTAGTCACTGACAACTGTCTTGAGTTTGGCATTTGTGACAATGTCCTGGGACATCCCACAAACTCGTCACCTTCTAACTACGATTGCGTGGCCTGTGAGTGGTGGAGAGCGAAACCGATTACATGTACGTGTTCGTCAGAGTCCCAGCTTTCCATGGAGGGGTCGCAGTCGTTTCTAGCTCTAACCATTCAGGCTATACAGATGTTTTTGTTAGAAGGGTTAAAGCCCAACAGTGCAAACTTATGGTTAGTCCCAATTCTCCACGTTTTTTCAAAGGTCCAACACACCAGCTCCTCGTTAGTATAGTGGTGAGTATCCCCGCCTGTCACGCGGGAGACCGGGGTTCAATTCCCCGACGGGGAGAAAGGACTTCTTTTTTTTAGGGTGAACAATGCAGCTGAGCCCACAAAATTAAAAATATGCTTGGAGATGAAGCTTTATGATACGATTTCCAGCCTTGTATCAGTATTCCAAGGCATTGGTTGTTCAGTGGTAGAATTCTCGCCTGCCACGCGGGAGGCCCGGGTTCGATTCCCGGCCAATGCAGGATGTTTTGAACATGTGATTTCGAGAAGTATGCAAACCCCTGAGGAATAAATCTGTGTTCGATTGCCAGGCCAACAGACATCTCTGGTCTTGGTGGAGATCTCAACTGACTCTTGAAAAATCTGACTTTGCTTTCGTTTTCAGTTTGGACATTTACTCATTCTCAGGAGACTTTGGTGAATCCATTGTACATGTCCAGTGTGTGAGGTCATTTACTTTGTGCAAGGCTTTAGTTGTTAAATGGGAAACGAGAAACCAACTAGTCACTGACAACTGTCTTGAGTTTGGCATTTGTGACAATGTCCTGGGACATCCCACAAACTCGTCACCTTCTAACTACGATTGCGTGGCCTGTGAGTGGTGGAGAGCGAAACCGATTACATGTACGTGTTCGTCAGAGTCCCAGCTTTCCATGGAGGGGTCGCAGTCGTTTCTAGCTCTAACCATTCAGGCTATACAGATGTTTTTGTTAGAAGGGTTAAAGCCCAACAGTGCAAACTTATGGTTAGTCCCAATTCTCCACGTTTTTTCAAAGGTCCAACACACCAGCTCCTCGTTAGTATAGTGGTGAGTATCCCCGCCTGTCACGCGGGAGACCGGGGTTCAATTCCCCGACGGGGAGAAAGGACTTCTTTTTTTTAGGGTGAACAATGCAGCTGAGCCCACAAAATTAAAAATATGCTTGGAGATGAAGCTTTATGATACGATTTCCAGCCTTGTATCAGTATTCCAAGGCATTGGTTGTTCAGTGGTAGAATTCTCGCCTGCCACGCGGGAGGCCCGGGTTCGATTCCCGGCCAATGCAGGATGTTTTGAACATGTGATTTCGAGAAGTATGCAAACCCCTGAGGAATAAATCTGTGTTCGATTGCCAGGCCAACAGACATCTCTGGTCTTGGTGGAGATCTCAACTGACTCTTGAAAAATCTGACTTTGCTTTCGTTTTCAGTTTGGACATTTACTCATTCTCAGGAGACTTTGGTGAATCCATTGTACATGTCCAGTGTGTGAGGTCATTTACTTTGTGCAAGGCTTTAGTTGTTAAATGGGAAACGAGAAACCAACTAGTCACTGACAACTGTCTTGAGTTTGGCATTTGTGACAATGTCCTGGGACATCCCACAAACTCGTCACCTTCTAACTACGATTGCGTGGCCTGTGAGTGGTGGAGAGCGAAACCGATTACATGTACGTGTTCGTCAGAGTCCCAGCTTTCCATGGAGGGGTCGCAGTCGTTTCTAGCTCTAACCATTCAGGCTATACAGATGTTTTTGTTAGAAGGGTTAAAGCCCAACAGTGCAAACTTATGGTTAGTCCCAATTCTCCACGTTTTTTCAAAGGTCCAACACACCAGCTCCTCGTTAGTATAGTGGTGAGTATCCCCGCCTGTCACGCGGGAGACCGGGGTTCAATTCCCCGACGACGGGGAGAAAGGACTTCTTTTTTTTAGGGTGAACAATGCAGCTGAGCCCACAAAATTAAAAATATGCTTGGAGATGAAGCTTTATGATACGATTTCCAGCCTTGTATCAGTATTCCAAGGCATTGGTTGTTCAGTGGTAGAATTCTCGCCTGCCACGCGGGAGGCCCGGGTTCGATTCCCGGCCAATGCAGGATGTTTTGAACATGTGATTTCGAGAAGTATGCAAACCCCTGAGGAATAAATCTGTGTTCGATTGCCAGGCCAACAGACATCTCTGGTCTTGGTGGAGATCTCAACTGACTCTTGAAAAATCTGACTTTGCTTTCGTTTTCAGTTTGGACATTTACTCATTCTCAGGAGACTTTGGTGAATCCATTGTACATGTCCAGTGTGTGAGGTCATTTACTTTGTGCAAGGCTTTAGTTGTTAAATGGGAAACGAGAAACCAACTAGTCACTGACAACTGTCTTGAGTTTGGCATTTGTGACAATGTCCTGGGACATCCCACAAACTCGTCACCTTCTAACTACGATTGCGTGGCCTGTGAGTGGTGGAGAGCGAAACCGATTACATGTACGTGTTCGTCAGAGTCCCAGCTTTCCATGGAGGGGTCGCAGTCGTTTCTAGCTCTAACCATTCAGGCTATACAGATGTTTTTGTTAGAAGGGTTAAAGCCCAACAGTGCAAACTTATGGTTAGTCCCAATTCTCCACGTTTTTTCAAAGGTCCAACACACCAGCTCCTCGTTAGTATAGTGGTGAGTATCCCCGCCTGTCACGCGGGAGACCGGGGTTCAATTCCCCGACGGGGAGAAAGGACTTCTTTTTTTTAGGGTGAACAATGCAGCTGAGCCCACAAAATTAAAAATATGCTTGGAGATGAAGCTTTATGATACGATTTCCAGCCTTGTATCAGTATTCCAAGGCATTGGTTGTTCAGTGGTAGAATTCTCGCCTGCCACGCGGGAGGCCCGGGTTCGATTCCCGGCCAATGCAGGATGTTTTGAACATGTGATTTCGAGAAGTATGCAAACCCCTGAGGAATAAATCTGTGTTCGATTGCCAGGCCAACAGACATCTCTGGTCTTGGTGGAGATCTCAACTGACTCTTGAAAAATCTGACTTTGCTTTCGTTTTCAGTTTGGACATTTACTCATTCTCAGGAGACTTTGGTGAATCCATTGTACATGTCCAGTGTGTGAGGTCATTTACTTTGTGCAAGGCTTTAGTTGTTAAATGGGAAACGAGAAACCAACTAGTCACTGACAACTGTCTTGAGTTTGGCATTTGTGACAATGTCCTGGGACATCCCACAAACTCGTCACCTTCTAACTACGATTGCGTGGCCTGTGAGTGGTGGAGAGCGAAACCGATTACATGTACGTGTTCGTCAGAGTCCCAGCTTTCCATGGAGGGGTCGCAGTCGTTTCTAGCTCTAACCATTCAGGCTATACAGATGTTTTTGTTAGAAGGGTTAAAGCCCAACAGTGCAAACTTATGGTTAGTCCCAATTCTCCACGTTTTTTCAAAGGTCCAACACACCAGCTCCTCGTTAGTATAGTGGTGAGTATCCCCGCCTGTCACGCGGGAGACCGGGGTTCAATTCCCCGACGGGGAGAAAGGACTTCTTTTTTTTAGGGTGAACAATGCAGCTGAGCCCACAAAATTAAAAATATGCTTGGAGATGAAGCTTTATGATACGATTTCCAGCCTTGTATCAGTATTCCAAGGCATTGGTTGTTCAGTGGTAGAATTCTCGCCTGCCACGCGGGAGGCCCGGGTTCGATTCCCGGCCAATGCAGGATGTTTTGAACATGTGATTTCGAGAAGTATGCAAACCCCTGAGGAATAAATCTGTGTTCGATTGCCAGGCCAACAGACATCTCTGGTCTTGGTGGAGATCTCAACTGACTCTTGAAAAATCTGACTTTGCTTTCGTTTTCAGTTTGGACATTTACTCATTCTCAGGAGACTTTGGTGAATCCATTGTACATGTCCAGTGTGTGAGGTCATTTACTTTGTGCAAGGCTTTAGTTGTTAAATGGGAAACGAGAAACCAACTAGTCACTGACAACTGTCTTGAGTTTGGCATTTGTGACAATGTCCTGGGACATCCCACAAACTCGTCACCTTCTAACTACGATTGCGTGGCCTGTGAGTGGTGGAGAGCGAAACCGATTACATGTACGTGTTCGTCAGAGTCCCAGCTTTCCATGGAGGGGTCGCAGTCGTTTCTAGCTCTAACCATTCAGGCTATACAGATGTTTTTGTTAGAAGGGTTAAAGCCCAACAGTGCAAACTTATGGTTAGTCCCAATTCTCCACGTTTTTTCAAAGGTCCAACACACCAGCTCCTCGTTAGTATAGTGGTGAGTATCCCCGCCTGTCACGCGGGAGACCGGGGTTCAATTCCCCGACGGGGAGAAAGGACTTCTTTTTTTTAGGGTGAACAATGCAGCTGAGCCCACAAAATTAAAAATATGCTTGGAGATGAAGCTTTATGATACGATTTCCAGCCTTGTATCAGTATTCCAAGGCATTGGTTGTTCAGTGGTAGAATTCTCGCCTGCCACGCGGGAGGCCCGGGTTCGATTCCCGGCCAATGCAGGATGTTTTGAACATGTGATTTCGAGAAGTATGCAAACCCCTGAGGAATAAATCTGTGTTCGATTGCCAGGCCAACAGACATCTCTGGTCTTGGTGGAGATCTCAACTGACTCTTGAAAAATCTGACTTTGCTTTCGTTTTCAGTTTGGACATTTACTCATTCTCAGGAGACTTTGGTGAATCCATTGTACATGTCCAGTGTGTGAGGTCATTTACTTTGTGCAAGGCTTTAGTTGTTAAATGGGAAACGAGAAACCAACTAGTCACTGACAACTGTCTTGAGTTTGGCATTTGTGACAATGTCCTGGGACATCCCACAAACTCGTCACCTTCTAACTACGATTGCGTGGCCTGTGAGTGGTGGAGAGCGAAACCGATTACATGTACGTGTTCGTCAGAGTCCCAGCTTTCCATGGAGGGGTCGCAGTCGTTTCTAGCTCTAACCATTCAGGCTATACAGATGTTTTTGTTAGAAGGGTTAAAGCCCAACAGTGCAAACTTATGGTTAGTCCCAATTCTCCACGTTTTTTCAAAGGTCCAACACACCAGCTCCTCGTTAGTATAGTGGTGAGTATCCCCGCCTGTCACGCGGGAGACCGGGGTTCAATTCCCCGACGGGGAGAAAGGACTTCTTTTTTTTAGGGTGAACAATGCAGCTGAGCCCACAAAATTAAAAATATGCTTGGAGATGAAGCTTTATGATACGATTTCCAGCCTTGTATCAGTATTCCAAGGCATTGGTTGTTCAGTGGTAGAATTCTCGCCTGCCACGCGGGAGGCCCGGGTTCGATTCCCGGCCAATGCAGGATGTTTTGAACATGTGATTTCGAGAAGTATGCAAACCCCTGAGGAATAAATCTGTGTTCGATTGCCAGGCCAACAGACATCTCTGGTCTTGGTGGAGATCTCAACTGACTCTTGAAAAATCTGACTTTGCTTTCGTTTTCAGTTTGGACATTTACTCATTCTCAGGAGACTTTGGTGAATCCATTGTACATGTCCAGTGTGTGAGGTCATTTACTTTGTGCAAGGCTTTAGTTGTTAAATGGGAAACGAGAAACCAACTAGTCACTGACAACTGTCTTGAGTTTGGCATTTGTGACAATGTCCTGGGACATCCCACAAACTCGTCACCTTCTAACTACGATTGCGTGGCCTGTGAGTGGTGGAGAGCGAAACCGATTACATGTACGTGTTCGTCAGAGTCCCAGCTTTCCATGGAGGGGTCGCAGTCGTTTCTAGCTCTAACCATTCAGGCTATACAGATGTTTTTGTTAGAAGGGTTAAAGCCCAACAGTGCAAACTTATGGTTAGTCCCAATTCTCCACGTTTTTTCAAAGGTCCAACACACCAGCTCCTCGTTAGTATAGTGGTGAGTATCCCCGCCTGTCACGCGGGAGACCGGGGTTCAATTCCCCGACGGGGAGAAAGGACTTCTTTTTTTTAGGGTGAACAATGCAGCTGAGCCCACAAAATTAAAAATATGCTTGGAGATGAAGCTTTATGATACGATTTCCAGCCTTGTATCAGTATTCCAAGGCATTGGTTGTTCAGTGGTAGAATTCTCGCCTGCCACGCGGGAGGCCCGGGTTCGATTCCCGGCCAATGCAGGATGTTTTGAACATGTGATTTCGAGAAGTATGCAAACCCCTGAGGAATAAATCTGTGTTCGATTGCCAGGCCAACAGACATCTCTGGTCTTGGTGGAGATCTCAACTGACTCTTGAAAAATCTGACTTTGCTTTCGTTTTCAGTTTGGACATTTACTCATTCTCAGGAGACTTTGGTGAATCCATTGTACATGTCCAGTGTGTGAGGTCATTTACTTTGTGCAAGGCTTTAGTTGTTAAATGGGAAACGAGAAACCAACTAGTCACTGACAACTGTCTTGAGTTTGGCATTTGTGACAATGTCCTGGGACATCCCACAAACTCGTCACCTTCTAACTACGATTGCGTGGCCTGTGAGTGGTGGAGAGCGAAACCGATTACATGTACGTGTTCGTCAGAGTCCCAGCTTTCCATGGAGGGGTCGCAGTCGTTTCTAGCTCTAACCATTCAGGCTATACAGATGTTTTTGTTAGAAGGGTTAAAGCCCAACAGTGCAAACTTATGGTTAGTCCCAATTCTCCACGTTTTTTCAAAGGTCCAACACACCAGCTCCTCGTTAGTATAGTGGTGAGTATCCCCGCCTGTCACGCGGGAGACCGGGGTTCAATTCCCCGACGGGGAGAAAGGACTTCTTTTTTTTAGGGTGAACAATGCAGCTGAGCCCACAAAATTAAAAATATGCTTGGAGATGAAGCTTTATGATACGATTTCCAGCCTTGTATCAGTATTCCAAGGCATTGGTTGTTCAGTGGTAGAATTCTCGCCTGCCACGCGGGAGGCCGGGTTCGATTCCCGGCCAATGCAGGATGTTTTGAACATGTGATTTCGAGAAGTATGCAAACCCCTGAGGAATAAATCTGTGTTCGATTGCCAGGCCAACAGACATCTCTGGTCTTGGTGGAGATCTCAACTGACTCTTGAAAAATCTGACTTTGCTTTCGTTTTCAGTTTGGACATTTACTCATTCTCAGGAGACTTTGGTGAATCCATTGTACATGTCCAGTGTGTGAGGTCATTTACTTTGTGCAAGGCTTTAGTTGTTAAATGGGAAACGAGAAACCAACTAGTCACTGACAACTGTCTTGAGTTTGGCATTTGTGACAATGTCCTGGGACATCCCACAAACTCGTCACCTTCTAACTACGATTGCGTGGCCTGTGAGTGGTGGAGAGCGAAACCGATTACATGTACGTGTTCGTCAGAGTCCCAGCTTTCCATGGAGGGGTCGCAGTCGTTTCTAGCTCTAACCATTCAGGCTATACAGATGTTTTTGTTAGAAGGGTTAAAGCCCAACAGTGCAAACTTATGGTTAGTCCCAATTCTCCACGTTTTTCAAAGGTCCAACACACCAGCTCCTCGTTAGTATAGTGGTGAGTATCCCCGCCTGTCACGCGGGAGACCGGGGTTCAATTCCCCGACGGGGAGAAAGGACTTCTTTTTTTTAGGGTGAACAATGCAGCTGAGCCCACAAAATTAAAAATATGCTTGGAGATGAAGCTTTATGATACGATTTCCAGCCTTGTATCAGTATTCCAAGGCATTGGTTGTTCAGTGGTAGAATTCTCGCCTGCCACGCGGGAGGCCCGGGTTCGATTCCCGGCCAATGCAGGATGTTTTGAACATGTGATTTCGAGAAGTATGCAAACCCCTGAGGAATAAATCTGTGTTCGATTGCCAGGCCAACAGACATCTCTGGTCTTGGTGGAGATCTCAACTGACTCTTGAAAAATCTGACTTTGCTTTCGTTTTCAGTTTGGACATTTACTCATTCTCAGGAGACTTTGGTGAATCCATTGTACATGTCCAGTGTGTGAGGTCATTTACTTTGTGCAAGGCTTTAGTTGTTAAATGGGAAACGAGAAACCAACTAGTCACTGACAACTGTCTTGAGTTTGGCATTTGTGACAATGTCCTGGGACATCCCACAAACTCGTCACCTTCTAACTACGATTGCGTGGCCTGTGAGTGGTGGAGAGCGAAACCGATTACATGTACGTGTTCGTCAGAGTCCCAGCTTTCCATGGAGGGGTCGCAGTCGTTTCTAGCTCTAACCATTCAGGCTATACAGATGTTTTTGTTAGAAGGGTTAAAGCCCAACAGTGCAAACTTATGGTTAGTCCCAATTCTCCACGTTTTTTCAAAGGTCCAACACACCAGCTCCTCGTTAGTATAGTGGTGAGTATCCCCGCCTGTCACGCGGGAGACCGGGGTTCAATTCCCCGACGGGGAGAAAGGACTTCTTTTTTTTAGGGTGAACAATGCAGCTGAGCCCACAAAAATATGCTTGGAGATGAAGCTTTATGATACGATTTCCAGCCTTGTATCAGTATTCCAAGGCATTGGTTGTTCAGTGGTAGAATTCTCGCCTGCCACGCGGGAGGCCCGGGTTCGATTCCCGGCCAATGCAGGATGTTTTGAACATGTGATTTCGAGAAGTATGCAAACCCCTGAGGAATAAATCTGTGTTCGATTGCCAGGCCAACAGACATCTCTGGTCTTGGTGGAGATCTCAACTGACTCTTGAAAAATCTGACTTTGCTTTCGTTTTCAGTTTGGACATTTACTCATTCTCAGGAGACTTTGGTGAATCCATTGTACATGTCCAGTGTGTGAGGTCATTTACTTTGTGCAAGGCTTTAGTTGTTAAATGGGAAACGAGAAACCAACTAGTCACTGACAACTGTCTTGAGTTTGGCATTTGTGACAATGTCCTGGGACATCCCACAAACTCGTCACCTTCTAACTACGATTGCGTGGCCTGTGAGTGGTGGAGAGCGAAACCGATTACATGTACGTGTTCGTCAGAGTCCCAGCTTTCCATGGAGGGGTCGCAGTCGTTTCTAGCTCTAACCATTCAGGCTATACAGATGTTTTTGTTAGAAGGGTTAAAGCCCAACAGTGCAAACTTATGGTTAGTCCCAATTCTCCACGTTTTTTCAAAGGTCCAACACACCAGCTCCTCGTTAGTATAGTGGTGAGTATCCCCGCCTGTCACGCGGGAGACCGGGGTTCAATTCCCCGACGGGGAGAAAGGACTTCTTTTTTTTAGGGTGAACAATGCAGCTGAGCCCACAAAATTAAAAATATGCTTGGAGATGAAGCTTTATGATACGATTTCCAGCCTTGTATCAGTATTCCAAGGCATTGGTTGTTCAGTGGTAGAATTCTCGCCTGCCACGCGGGAGGCCCGGGTTCGATTCCCGGCCAATGCAGGATGTTTTGAACATGTGATTTCGAGAAGTATGCAAACCCCTGAGGAATAAATCTGTGTTCGATTGCCAGGCCAACAGACATCTCTGGTCTTGGTGGAGATCTCAACTGACTCTTGAAAAATCTGACTTTGCTTTCGTTTTCAGTTTGGACATTTACTCATTCTCAGGAGACTTTGGTGAATCCATTGTACATGTCCAGTGTGTGAGGTCATTTACTTTGTGCAAGGCTTTAGTTGTTAAATGGGAAACGAGAAACCAACTAGTCACTGACAACTGTCTTGAGTTTGGCATTTGTGACAATGTCCTGGGACATCCCACAAACTCGTCACCTTCTAACTACGATTGCGTGGCCTGTGAGTGGTGGAGAGCGAAACCGATTACATGTACGTGTTCGTCAGAGTCCCAGCTTTCCATGGAGGGGTCGCAGTCGTTTCTAG
Source organism: Oncorhynchus gorbuscha (assembly GCF_021184085.1). NCBI lineage: Eukaryota > Metazoa > Chordata > Actinopteri > Salmoniformes > Salmonidae > Oncorhynchus > Oncorhynchus gorbuscha. The sequence goes on along the minus strand of NC_060199.1, from coordinate 2,896,642 downwards.
CTCTAACCATTCAGGCTATACAGATGTTTTTGTTAGAAGGGTTAAAGCCCAACAGTGCAAACTTATGGTTAGTCCCAATTCTCCACGTTTTTTCAAAGGTCCAACACACCAGCTCCTCGTTAGTATAGTGGTGAGTATCCCCGCCTGTCACGCGGGAGACCGGGGTTCAATTCCCCGACGGGGAGAAAGGACTTCTTTTTTTTAGGGTGAACAATGCAGCTGAGCCCACAAAATTAAAAATATGCTTGGAGATGAAGCTTTATGATACGATTTCCAGCCTTGTATCAGTATTCCAAGGCATTGGTTGTTCAGTGGTAGAATTCTCGCCTGCCACGCGGGAGGCCCGGGTTCGATTCCCGGCCAATGCAGGATGTTTTGAACATGTGATTTCGAGAAGTATGCAAACCCCTGAGGAATAAATCTGTGTTCGATTGCCAGGCCAACAGACATCTCTGGTCTTGGTGGAGATCTCAACTGACTCTTGAAAAATCTGACTTTGCTTTCGTTTTCAGTTTGGACATTTACTCATTCTCAGGAGACTTTGGTGAATCCATTGTACATGTCCAGTGTGTGAGGTCATTTACTTTGTGCAAGGCTTTAGTTGTTAAATGGGAAACGAGAAACCAACTAGTCACTGACAACTGTCTTGAGTTTGGCATTTGTGACAATGTCCTGGGACATCCCACAAACTCGTCACCTTCTAACTACGATTGCGTGGCCTGTGAGTGGTGGAGAGCGAAACCGATTACATGTACGTGTTCGTCAGAGTCCCAGCTTTCCATGGAGGGGTCGCAGTCGTTTCTAGCTCTAACCATTCAGGCTATACAGATGTTTTTGTTAGAAGGGTTAAAGCCCAACAGTGCAAACTTATGGTTAGTCCCAATTCTCCACGTTTTTTCAAAGGTCCAACACACCAGCTCCTCGTTAGTATAGTGGTGAGTATCCCCGCCTGTCACGCGGGAGACCGGGGTTCAATTCCCCGACGGGGAGAAAGGACTTCTTTTTTTTAGGGTGAACAATGCAGCTGAGCCCACAAAATTAAAAATATGCTTGGAGATGAAGCTTTATGATACGATTTCCAGCCTTGTATCAGTATTCCAAGGCATTGGTTGTTCAGTGGTAGAATTCTCGCCTGCCACGCGGGAGGCCCGGGTTCGATTCCCGGCCAATGCAGGATGTTTTGAACATGTGATTTCGAGAAGTATGCAAACCCCTGAGGAATAAATCTGTGTTCGATTGCCAGGCCAACAGACATCTCTGGTCTTGGTGGAGATCTCAACTGACTCTTGAAAAATCTGACTTTGCTTTCGTTTTCAGTTTGGACATTTACTCATTCTCAGGAGACTTTGGTGAATCCATTGTACATGTCCAGTGTGTGAGGTCATTTACTTTGTGCAAGGCTTTAGTTGTTAAATGGGAAACGAGAAACCAACTAGTCACTGACAACTGTCTTGAGTTTGGCATTTGTGACAATGTCCTGGGACATCCCACAAACTCGTCACCTTCTAACTACGATTGCGTGGCCTGTGAGTGGTGGAGAGCGAAACCGATTACATGTACGTGTTCGTCAGAGTCCCAGCTTTCCATGGAGGGGTCGCAGTCGTTTCTAGCTCTAACCATTCAGGCTATACAGATGTTTTTGTTAGAAGGGTTAAAGCCCAACAGTGCAAACTTATGGTTAGTCCCAATTCTCCACGTTTTTTCAAAGGTCCAACACACCAGCTCCTCGTTAGTATAGTGGTGAGTATCCCCGCCTGTCACGCGGGAGACCGGGGTTCAATTCCCCGACGGGGAGAAAGGACTTCTTTTTTTTAGGGTGAACAATGCAGCTGAGCCCACAAAATTAAAAATATGCTTGGAGATGAAGCTTTATGATACGATTTCCAGCCTTGTATCAGTATTCCAAGGCATTGGTTGTTCAGTGGTAGAATTCTCGCCTGCCACGCGGGAGGCCCGGGTTCGATTCCCGGCCAATGCAGGATGTTTTGAACATGTGATTTCGAGAAGTATGCAAACCCCTGAGGAATAAATCTGTGTTCGATTGCCAGGCCAACAGACATCTCTGGTCTTGGTGGAGATCTCAACTGACTCTTGAAAAATCTGACTTTGCTTTCGTTTTCAGTTTGGACATTTACTCATTCTCAGGAGACTTTGGTGAATCCATTGTACATGTCCAGTGTGTGAGGTCATTTACTTTGTGCAAGGCTTTAGTTGTTAAATGGGAAACGAGAAACCAACTAGTCACTGACAACTGTCTTGAGTTTGGCATTTGTGACAATGTCCTGGGACATCCCACAAACTCGTCACCTTCTAACTACGATTGCGTGGCCTGTGAGTGGTGGAGAGCGAAACCGATTACATGTACGTGTTCGTCAGAGTCCCAGCTTTCCATGGAGGGGTCGCAGTCGTTTCTAGCTCTAACCATTCAGGCTATACAGATGTTTTTGTTAGAAGGGTTAAAGCCCAACAGTGCAAACTTATGGTTAGTCCCAATTCTCCACGTTTTTTCAAAGGTCCAACACACCAGCTCCTCGTTAGTATAGTGGTGAGTATCCCCGCCTGTCACGCGGGAGACCGGGGTTCAATTCCCCGACGGGGAGAAAGGACTTCTTTTTTTTAGGGTGAACAATGCAGCTGAGCCCACAAAATTAAAAATATGCTTGGAGATGAAGCTTTATGATACGATTTCCAGCCTTGTATCAGTATTCCAAGGCATTGGTTGTTCAGTGGTAGAATTCTCGCCTGCCACGCGGGAGGCCCGGGTTCGATTCCCGGCCAATGCAGGATGTTTTGAACATGTGATTTCGAGAAGTATGCAAACCCCTGAGGAATAAATCTGTGTTCGATTGCCAGGCCAACAGACATCTCTGGTCTTGGTGGAGATCTCAACTGACTCTTGAAAAATCTGACTTTGCTTTCGTTTTCAGTTTGGACATTTACTCATTCTCAGGAGACTTTGGTGAATCCATTGTACATGTCCAGTGTGTGAGGTCATTTACTTTGTGCAAGGCTTTAGTTGTTAAATGGGAAACGAGAAACCAACTAGTCACTGACAACTGTCTTGAGTTTGGCATTTGTGACAATGTCCTGGGACATCCCACAAACTCGTCACCTTCTAACTACGATTGCGTGGCCTGTGAGTGGTGGAGAGCGAAACCGATTACATGTACGTGTTCGTCAGAGTCCCAGCTTTCCATGGAGGGGTCGCAGTCGTTTCTAGCTCTAACCATTCAGGCTATACAGATGTTTTTGTTAGAAGGGTTAAAGCCCAACAGTGCAAACTTATGGTTAGTCCCAATTCTCCACGTTTTTTCAAAGGTCCAACACACCAGCTCCTCGTTAGTATAGTGGTGAGTATCCCCGCCTGTCACGCGGGAGACCGGGGTTCAATTCCCCGACGGGGAGAAAGGACTTCTTTTTTTTAGGGTGAACAATGCAGCTGAGCCCACAAAATTAAAAATATGCTTGGAGATGAAGCTTTATGATACGATTTCCAGCCTTGTATCAGTATTCCAAGGCATTGGTTGTTCAGTGGTAGAATTCTCGCCTGCCACGCGGGAGGCCCGGGTTCGATTCCCGGCCAATGCAGGATGTTTTGAACATGTGATTTCGAGAAGTATGCAAACCCCTGAGGAATAAATCTGTGTTCGATTGCCAGGCCAACAGACATCTCTGGTCTTGGTGGAGATCTCAACTGACTCTTGAAAAATCTGACTTTGCTTTCGTTTTCAGTTTGGACATTTACTCATTCTCAGGAGACTTTGGTGAATCCATTGTACATGTCCAGTGTGTGAGGTCATTTACTTTGTGCAAGGCTTTAGTTGTTAAATGGGAAACGAGAAACCAACTAGTCACTGACAACTGTCTTGAGTTTGGCATTTGTGACAATGTCCTGGGACATCCCACAAACTCGTCACCTTCTAACTACGATTGCGTGGCCTGTGAGTGGTGGAGAGCGAAACCGATTACATGTACGTGTTCGTCAGAGTCCCAGCTTTCCATGGAGGGGTCGCAGTCGTTTCTAGCTCTAACCATTCAGGCTATACAGATGTTTTTGTTAGAAGGGTTAAAGCCCAACAGTGCAAACTTATGGTTAGTCCCAATTCTCCACGTTTTTTCAAAGGTCCAACACACCAGCTCCTCGTTAGTATAGTGGTGAGTATCCCCGCCTGTCACGCGGGAGACCGGGGTTCAATTCCCCGACGGGGAGAAAGGACTTCTTTTTTTTAGGGTGAACAATGCAGCTGAGCCCACAAAATTAAAAATATGCTTGGAGATGAAGCTTTATGATACGATTTCCAGCCTTGTATCAGTATTCCAAGGCATTGGTTGTTCAGTGGTAGAATTCTCGCCTGCCACGCGGGAGGCCCGGGTTCGATTCCCGGCCAATGCAGGATGTTTTGAACATGTGATTTCGAGAAGTATGCAAACCCCTGAGGAATAAATCTGTGTTCGATTGCCAGGCCAACAGACATCTCTGGTCTTGGTGGAGATCTCAACTGACTCTTGAAAAATCTGACTTTGCTTTCGTTTTCAGTTTGGACATTTACTCATTCTCAGGAGACTTTGGTGAATCCATTGTACATGTCCAGTGTGTGAGGTCATTTACTTTGTGCAAGGCTTTAGTTGTTAAATGGGAAACGAGAAACCAACTAGTCACTGACAACTGTCTTGAGTTTGGCATTTGTGACAATGTCCTGGGACATCCCACAAACTCGTCACCTTCTAACTACGATTGCGTGGCCTGTGAGTGGTGGAGAGCGAAACCGATTACATGTACGTGTTCGTCAGAGTCCCAGCTTTCCATGGAGGGGTCGCAGTCGTTTCTAGCTCTAACCATTCAGGCTATACAGATGTTTTTGTTAGAAGGGTTAAAGCCCAACAGTGCAAACTTATGGTTAGTCCCAATTCTCCACGTTTTTTCAAAGGTCCAACACACCAGCTCCTCGTTAGTATAGTGGTGAGTATCCCCGCCTGTCACGCGGGAGACCGGGGTTCAATTCCCCGACGGGGAGAAAGGACTTCTTTTTTTTAGGGTGAACAATGCAGCTGAGCCCACAAAATTAAAAATATGCTTGGAGATGAAGCTTTATGATACGATTTCCAGCCTTGTATCAGTATTCCAAGGCATTGGTTGTTCAGTGGTAGAATTCTCGCCTGCCACGCGGGAGGCCCGGGTTCGATTCCCGGCCAATGCAGGATGTTTTGAACATGTGATTTCGAGAAGTATGCAAACCCCTGAGGAATAAATCTGTGTTCGATTGCCAGGCCAACAGACATCTCTGGTCTTGGTGGAGATCTCAACTGACTCTTGAAAAATCTGACTTTGCTTTCGTTTTCAGTTTGGACATTTACTCATTCTCAGGAGACTTTGGTGAATCCATTGTACATGTCCAGTGTGTGAGGTCATTTACTTTGTGCAAGGCTTTAGTTGTTAAATGGGAAACGAGAAACCAACTAGTCACTGACAACTGTCTTGAGTTTGGCATTTGTGACAATGTCCTGGGACATCCCACAAACTCGTCACCTTCTAACTACGATTGCGTGGCCTGTGAGTGGTGGAGAGCGAAACCGATTACATGTACGTGTTCGTCAGAGTCCCAGCTTTCCATGGAGGGGTCGCAGTCGTTTCTAGCTCTAACCATTCAGGCTATACAGATGTTTTTGTTAGAAGGGTTAAAGCCCAACAGTGCAAACTTATGGTTAGTCCCAATTCTCCACGTTTTTTCAAAGGTCCAACACACCAGCTCCTCGTTAGTATAGTGGTGAGTATCCCCGCCTGTCACGCGGGAGACCGGGGTTCAATTCCCCGACGGGGAGAAAGGACTTCTTTTTTTTAGGGTGAACAATGCAGCTGAGCCCACAAAATTAAAAATATGCTTGGAGATGAAGCTTTATGATACGATTTCCAGCCTTGTATCAGTATTCCAAGGCATTGGTTGTTCAGTGGTAGAATTCTCGCCTGCCACGCGGGAGGCCCGGGTTCGATTCCCGGCCAATGCAGGATGTTTTGAACATGTGATTTCGAGAAGTATGCAAACCCCTGAGGAATAAATCTGTGTTCGATTGCCAGGCCAACAGACATCTCTGGTCTTGGTGGAGATCTCAACTGACTCTTGAAAAATCTGACTTTGCTTTCGTTTTCAGTTTGGACATTTACTCATTCTCAGGAGACTTTGGTGAATCCATTGTACATGTCCAGTGTGTGAGGTCATTTACTTTGTGCAAGGCTTTAGTTGTTAAATGGGAAACGAGAAACCAACTAGTCACTGACAACTGTCTTGAGTTTGGCATTTGTGACAATGTCCTGGGACATCCCACAAACTCGTCACCTTCTAACTACGATTGCGTGGCCTGTGAGTGGTGGAGAGCGAAACCGATTACATGTACGTGTTCGTCAGAGTCCCAGCTTTCCATGGAGGGGTCGCAGTCGTTTCTAGCTCTAACCATTCAGGCTATACAGATGTTTTTGTTAGAAGGGTTAAAGCCCAACAGTGCAAACTTATGGTTAGTCCCAATTCTCCACGTTTTTTCAAAGGTCCAACACACCAGCTCCTCGTTAGTATAGTGGTGAGTATCCCCGCCTGTCACGCGGGAGACCGGGTTCAATTCCCCGACGGGGAGAAAGGACTTCTTTTTTTAGGGTGAACAATGCAGCTGAGCCCACAAAATTAAAAATATGCTTGGAGATGAAGCTTTATGATACGATTTCCAGCCTTGTATCAGTATTCCAAGGCATTGGTTGTTCAGTGGTAGAATTCTCGCCTGCCACGCGGGAGGCCCGGGTTCGATTCCCGGCCAATGCAGGATGTTTTGAACATGTGATTTCGAGAAGTATGCAAACCCCTGAGGAATAAATCTGTGTTCGATTGCCAGGCCAACAGACATCTCTGGTCTTGGTGGAGATCTCAACTGACTCTTGAAAAATCTGACTTTGCTTTCGTTTTCAGTTTGGACATTTACTCATTCTCAGGAGACTTTGGTGAATCCATTGTACATGTCCAGTGTGTGAGGTCATTTACTTTGTGCAAGGCTTTAGTTGTTAAATGGGAAACGAGAAACCAACTAGTCACTGACAACTGTCTTGAGTTTGGCATTTGTGACAATGTCCTGGGACATCCCACAAACTCGTCACCTTCTAACTACGATTGCGTGGCCTGTGAGTGGTGGAGAGCGAAACCGATTACATGTACGTGTTCGTCAGAGTCCCAGCTTTCCATGGAGGGGTCGCAGTCGTTTCTAGCTCTAACCATTCAGGCTATACAGATGTTTTTGTTAGAAGGGTTAAAGCCCAACAGTGCAAACTTATGGTTAGTCCCAATTCTCCACGTTTTTTCAAAGGTCCAACACACCAGCTCCTCGTTAGTATAGTGGTGAGTATCCCCGCCTGTCACGCGGGAGACCGGGGTTCAATTCCCCGACGGGGAGAAAGGACTTCTTTTTTTTAGGGTGAACAATGCAGCTGAGCCCACAAAATTAAAAATATGCTTGGAGATGAAGCTTTATGATACGATTTCCAGCCTTGTATCAGTATTCCAAGGCATTGGTTGTTCAGTGGTAGAATTCTCGCCTGCCACGCGGGAGGCCCGGGTTCGATTCCCGGCCAATGCAGGATGTTTTGAACATGTGATTTCGAGAAGTATGCAAACCCCTGAGGAATAAATCTGTGTTCGATTGCCAGGCCAACAGACATCTCTGGTCTTGGTGGAGATCTCAACTGACTCTTGAAAAATCTGACTTTGCTTTCGTTTTCAGTTTGGACATTTACTCATTCTCAGGAGACTTTGGTGAATCCATTGTACATGTCCAGTGTGTGAGGTCATTTACTTTGTGCAAGGCTTTAGTTGTTAAATGGGAAACGAGAAACCAACTAGTCACTGACAACTGTCTTGAGTTTGGCATTTGTGACAATGTCCTGGGACATCCCACAAACTCGTCACCTTCTAACTACGATTGCGTGGCCTGTGAGTGGTGGAGAGCGAAACCGATTACATGTACGTGTTCGTCAGAGTCCCAGCTTTCCATGGAGGGGTCGCAGTCGTTTCTAGCTCTAACCATTCAGGCTATACAGATGTTTTTGTTAGAAGGGTTAAAGCCCAACAGTGCAAACTTATGGTTAGTCCCAATTCTCCACGTTTTTTCAAAGGTCCAACACACCAGCTCCTCGTTAGTATAGTGGTGAGTATCCCCGCCTGTCACGCGGGAGACCGGGGTTCAATTCCCCGACGGGGAGAAAGGACTTCTTTTTTTTAGGGTGAACAATGCAGCTGAGCCCACAAAATTAAAAATATGCTTGGAGATGAAGCTTTATGATACGATTTCCAGCCTTGTATCAGTATTCCAAGGCATTGGTTGTTCAGTGGTAGAATTCTCGCCTGCCACGCGGGAGGCCCGGGTTCGATTCCCGGCCAATGCAGGATGTTTTGAACATGTGATTTCGAGAAGTATGCAAACCCCTGAGGAATAAATCTGTGTTCGATTGCCAGGCCAACAGACATCTCTGGTCTTGGTGGAGATCTCAACTGACTCTTGAAAAATCTGACTTTGCTTTCGTTTTCAGTTTGGACATTTACTCATTCTCAGGAGACTTTGGTGAATCCATTGTACATGTCCAGTGTGTGAGGTCATTTACTTTGTGCAAGGCTTTAGTTGTTAAATGGGAAACGAGAAACCAACTAGTCACTGACAACTGTCTTGAGTTTGGCATTTGTGACAATGTCCTGGGACATCCCACAAACTCGTCACCTTCTAACTACGATTGCGTGGCCTGTGAGTGGTGGAGAGCGAAACCGATTACATGTACGTGTTCGTCAGAGTCCCAGCTTTCCATGGAGGGGTCGCAGTCGTTTCTAGCTCTAACCATTCAGGCTATACAGATGTTTTTGTTAGAAGGGTTAAAGCCCAACAGTGCAAACTTATGGTTAGTCCCAATTCTCCACGTTTTTCAAAGGTCCAACACACCAGCTCCTCGTTAGTATAGTGGTGAGTATCCCCGCCTGTCACGCGGGAGACCGGGGTTCAATTCCCCGACGGGGAGAAAGGACTTCTTTTTTTTAGGGTGAACAATGCAGCTGAGCCCACAAAATTAAAAATATGCTTGGAGATGAAGCTTTATGATACGATTTCCAGCCTTGTATCAGTATTCCAAGGCATTGGTTGTTCAGTGGTAGAATTCTCGCCTGCCACGCGGGAGGCCCGGGTTCGATTCCCGGCCAATGCAGGATGTTTTGAACATGTGATTTCGAGAAGTATGCAAACCCCTGAGGAATAAATCTGTGTTCGATTGCCAGGCCAACAGACATCTCTGGTCTTGGTGGAGATCTCAACTGACTCTTGAAAAATCTGACTTTGCTTTCGTTTTCAGTTTGGACATTTACTCATTCTCAGGAGACTTTGGTGAATCCATTGTACATGTCCAGTGTGTGAGGTCATTTACTTTGTGCAAGGCTTTAGTTGTTAAATGGGAAACGAGAAACCAACTAGTCACTGACAACTGTCTTGAGTTTGGCATTTGTGACAATGTCCTGGGACATCCCACAAACTCGTCACCTTCTAACTACGATTGCGTGGCCTGTGAGTGGTGGAGAGCGAAACCGATTACATGTACGTGTTCGTCAGAGTCCCAGCTTTCCATGGAGGGGTCGCAGTCGTTTCTAGCTCTAACCATTCAGGCTATACAGATGTTTTTGTTAGAAGGGTTAAAGCCCAACAGTGCAAACTTATGGTTAGTCCCAATTCTCCACGTTTTTTCAAAGGTCCAACACACCAGCTCCTCGTTAGTATAGTGGTGAGTATCCCCGCCTGTCACGCGGGAGACCGGGGTTCAATTCCCCGACGGGGAGAAAGGACTTCTTTTTTTTAGGGTGAACAATGCAGCTGAGCCCACAAAATTAAAAATATGCTTGGAGATGAAGCTTTATGATACGATTTCCAGCCTTGTATCAGTATTCCAAGGCATTGGTTGTTCAGTGGTAGAATTCTCGCCTGCCACGCGGGAGGCCCGGGTTCGATTCCCGGCCAATGCAGGATGTTTTGAACATGTGATTTCGAGAAGTATGCAAACCCCTGAGGAATAAATCTGTGTTCGATTGCCAGGCCAACAGACATCTCTGGTCTTGGTGGAGATCTCAACTGACTCTTGAAAAATCTGACTTTGCTTTCGTTTTCAGTTTGGACATTTACTCATTCTCAGGAGACTTTGGTGAATCCATTGTACATGTCCAGTGTGTGAGGTCATTTACTTTGTGCAAGGCTTTAGTTGTTAAATGGGAAACGAGAAACCAACTAGTCACTGACAACTGTCTTGAGTTTGGCATTTGTGACAATGTCCTGGGACATCCCACAAACTCGTCACCTTCTAACTACGATTGCGTGGCCTGTGAGTGGTGGAGAGCGAAACCGATTACATGTACGTGTTCGTCAGAGTCCCAGCTTTCCATGGAGGGGTCGCAGTCGTTTCTAGCTCTAACCATTCAGGCTATACAGATGTTTTTGTTAGAAGGGTTAAAGCCCAACAGTGCAAACTTATGGTTAGTCCCAATTCTCCACGTTTTTCAAAGGTCCAACACACCAGCTCCTCGTTAGTATAGTGGTGAGTATCCCCGCCTGTCACGCGGGAGACCGGGGTTCAATTCCCCGACGGGGAGAAAGGACTTCTTTTTTTTTTAGGGTGAACAATGCAGCTGAGCCCACAAAATTAAAAATATGCTTGGAGATGAAGCTTTATGATACGATTTCCAGCCTTGTATCAGTATTCCAAGGCATTGGTTGTTCAGTGGTAGAATTCTCGCCTGCCACGCGGGAGGCCCGGGTTCGATTCCCGGCCAATGCAGGATGTTTTGAACATGTGATTTCGAGAAGTATGCAAACCCCTGAGGAATAAATCTGTGTTCGATTGCCAGGCCAACAGACATCTCTGGTCTTGGTGGAGATCTCAACTGACTCTTGAAAAATCTGACTTTGCTTTCATTTTCAGTTTGGACATTTACTCATTCTCAGGAGACTTTGGTGAATCCATTGTACATGTCCAGTGTGTGAGGTCATTTACTTTGTGCAAGGCTTTAGTTGTTAAATGGGAAACGAGAAACCAACTAGTCACTGACAACTGTCTTGAGTTTGGCATTTGTGACAATGTCCTGGGACATCCCACAAACTCATTACCTTCTAACTACGATTGTGGCCTGTGAGTGGTAGAGAGTGAAATCGATTACACGTACGTGTTCGTGAGAGTCTCAGCTTTCCATAGAGGGGTCACAGTATCAAGCTTAGATTGTAGAATGGCTGGCGTGTTAAGCATGTTCCAGTTTAGGTCGCCTTGCAGCACAAGCTCTGAAGATAGATGGGGGGCAATCAGTTCACATACGGTCTCCAGAGAACAGCTGGGGGCAGAGGGTGGTCTGTAGCAGGCAGCAATGGTGAGAGACTTGTTTTTAGAGAGGTGGATTATTAAAAGTAGAAGTTCAAATTGTTTGGGTCCAGACCTGGATAGTAGGACAGAACTCTACCGGCTATCTCTGCAGTAGATCGTAAAACTATCTTGTCTGAAAATGTTGTAGTTTGGGATGAAGATTTCAGAATTTTTGGTGGTCTTCCTAAGCCAGGATTCAGACACGGCTAGAACATTATTAGCCCCTCCTTTACAGTAGAAGCATCAAACAAGGTTCTAAAGACCATTGACATCTAGTGGAAGCCTTAGGAAGTGCAACATGACCAATATCCCACTGTAACTTCAATACGGAATGAGTGGAAAAACGACCAACCTCAGATTTCCTTGTTGGATTTTTTTCTCAGGTTTCTGCCTGCCATATGAGTTCTGTTAACTCACAGACATCATTCAAACAGTTTTAGAAACTTCAGAGTTTTTTTCTATCCAAATATACTAATAATATGCATATATTACTGGGACTGAGTAGCAGGCAGTTTACTCTGGGCACCTCTGGGCACCTTATTCATCCAAGCTACTCAATACTGTCATAAGCCATAAGCCCAGCCATAATAAGTTAAATTAAGAAGTTATTTATGTCATTTTAGTTGTGATACAAATGTTCTGCTATATGTTTAGATGTTTAATACATTCTAAGCCTGCATGATGTGACTCTAATGATGATTTGAAAAAAATTGCATTAAAGGCATGAGCTCTGCTTTGTTTTTGTTGAGCAGGCTGTACACACTTCATCAGTCTCTCATTCACAATTTGACAAGCACTTGATAATGCCTCGAATTTCCCGTCTGAATCTCCTCTGTGTGGCTGTAATGCCCCCTAAAAAAATATGCCTTTTGTGGCCAGTGGCCGTTGTGCCCTTGGGCTGAATATAATAACTATACTTCCCTTTTCACGGTTGTGTGCCGAAGCATCTCTCACTCACATGGCTAACAGTCACCTGATCAGGTCTTTCTCACAGGGTACACGTGAAGACAGACACACCAGGGATGCAATGAGCATGATGCATCAGATTAGAATGTTGAGCTTATAATGTTGATAGACTATTTCTTCACATTATAAGCACAGCAATATGCACATGGCTGTAGGCTATAAGTCCAAATGTTCCATCAGCAGGAAAACTCCATTCTCAAAAGTGACCACAAATGCGATTATACATGTAATGCTGTTATTATAAAGCTGCATTTCTATGGTGAAAATGATCTACCCCAAACTTTAAACTCACAAGCTGCTTATATATGCCATTTAGTCTCTACGTCCCTTGTGAAGCGGATTAATGTGCTGCATTAATGTGTTACATTTTATTTGGCTGTGATACAAACCTTATCAAGACATATAGGCCCATGGGCTACTTGAGGTGTGCGACTATGATCTGAAAAAGTCGCCAAAAAAAGAATGCGCTGTTTGCATTAATCTGTGCATCATTCACAAGTGATAATATGTCATGATAATATGATTTAGTCTTGTCTTTACATATACTAAATAATATATGTCTGAAATTTGTTATGATTTAGAATGGACCATTTTCATGCACCTGTCTTGAAACAGTGGCGGCGTAAAAACAACCACGTCTCAGCACTTAAATAGCGAATAGGTGACGCTTTTCCCGTGGTTCATTTTCATGCCAGCCAGCAAGGCTATACTCCTGCTTAAAAGAAAAGCAATGTGCTTAATATTAGAACGTATAGTAGGCCTAGGCTATAGAAAGCTGATGGGAGCCTCCTCTTTTTAATAGAGGCCGTCATTCTATTTTCTCACGCAATTGCATTGCCTATAGAAATGTTGCCAATGTGAGCTCATGGGCACTCGTGAAGTGTTTGATTCAATTTTCGATAACATTTGCATTGATGTCTGAGTGATTAGAGGGACAATACAATCCAGGCAGTTATCAAGTTTGGTGGGCTACTAATGGCCATCAGCAGCATCAGAGCTTGGAGAAGCCTAAATACAGTGAAAACGGTCATATGGAATTTGACTGTCGTCATGATTCTGGGGATGAAAATTGTCTGACTCGTACCTACATGTCCACTGCATGAACTTTATAAAAATAATGTAATCAAAGGTCATGACTTTGACAGCAGTCGACTGCAAGTTTCTGCAATTGCTTTTCACTAACTTCATTGCCTGCATTGTGGGAGGCTCTAATGTCAACTCATCATTAGGTGTCAGGAAGCCTAACAGTTAAAAGCGTTGGGCCAGTAATCGAAAGGTTGCTGGTTCAAATCGAATAAATGAAAAATAAACTCAGCAAGAAAAGTAACGTCCCTTTTTCAGGATCCTGTCTTTCAAATAACTTCACAGATCAACATTGTAAAGGGTTTAAACACTGTTTCCCATGCTTGTTCAATGAACCATAAACATTGAATCAACATGCACCTGTGGAACGGTCGTTAAGACACTAACAGCTTACAGACTGTAGGCAATTAAGGTCAGAGTTATGAAAACACCAAAAGAAAGATGCCCAGGGTCCGTGCTCATCTGCGTGAACGTGCCTTAGGCATGCTGCACGGAGGCATGAGGACTGCAGCTGTGGCCAGGGCAATAAATTGCAATGTCCATCCTGTGAGAGACGCCTAAGACGGAGCTACAGGGAGACAGGATGGACAACTGATCGTCCTTGCAGTGGCAGACCACATGTAACAACACCTGCACAGAGTCGGTACATCCAAACATCACACCTGCGGGACAGATACAGGATGGCAACAACAACTGCCCGAGTTACACTAGGAATGCACAATCCCTACATCAGTGCTCAGACTGTCCGCAATAGGCTGAGAGAGGCTGGACTGAGGGCTTGTAGGCCTGTTGTAGTAAGGCAGGTCCTCACCAGACATCACCGGCAACAACAACGTTGTCTGTGGGCACAAACCCACCGTCGCTGGACCAGACAGGACTGGCAAAAAGTGCTCTACGCTTACGAGTCACAGTTTTGTCTCACAAGGGGTGATGGTCAGATTCGCGTTTATCGTCGAAGGCATGCGCTTTACACCGAGGCCTGTACTCTGGAGCAGGATCAATTTGGAGGTGGAGGGTCCGGCATGGTCTGGGGCGGTGTGTCACAGCATCATCGGACTGAGCTTGTTGTCATTGCAGGCAATCTCAACGCTGTGCGTTACAGGGAAGACATCCTTCTCCCTCATGTGGTACCCTTCCTGTAGGCTCATCCAGACATGACCCTCCAGCATGACAATGCCACCAGCCATACTGCTTGTTCCGTGCGTGATTTCCAAGACAGGAATGTCAGTGTACTGCCATGGCCAGTGAAGAGCCCGGATCTCAATCCCCCCAGAAATATCTGGGAACCTGCAGGTGCCTTGGTGGAAAAGTGGGTAACATCTCACAGCAAGAACCGGAACATCTGGTACAGTCCATGAGGAGAAGATGCACTGCAGTACTTAATGCAGCTGGTGGCCACACCAGATACTGATTGTTACTTTGATTTTGACTCCCCCCCCTTGTTCAGGGACACATTATTCCAATTATGTTAGTCACATGTCTGTGGAACTTGTTCAGTTTATGTCTCAGTTGTTGAATCTTGTTATGTTCATACAAATATTTACACATGTTAACCAGAAGGGGACTAGGGTTCCAATTTTGGAACACCCCCCCCCCCCCCCCCCACGTTCAGCTGGAAGGTGGCGCATGGTACGCAAAAAAATCCTAAAAATATTTAACCTCCACACATTAACAAGTCCAATGGCTCAAATGAAAGATAAACACCTTGTTTATCTACCCAGCAAGTCAGATTTCTCAAATGTTTTACGGCGAAAACATAGCACATATTTATGTCAAACCACCACCGAAGACACAGCTAATTTGCATAGCCAAGTTGAAAAAAATATGCAATCAACAAACGCAGGATTAAAAGAAAAATAATGCACTAACCTTTTGAAATCTTCATCAGATGACAGTAATATAACATGTTACACAGTACATTTATGTGTTTTTCAATAATATGCTATATATATCCATAAATCTCTGTTTACAATGATGCATCGTTCAAAAAATGCTACTCAAATGTCCTGAGAAATGATGATGGCTCCGGCAGATAACGTCAGCTAACAAGGAATACACATCATAAACTTTGACTAAATATGCATGTTCTACATATATATAGTTAGATACACTTCTTCTGAATGCAATCGCTGTGTTACATTTATTTTTAACATTACAGGTTTCGTTCACTAGGCTATAATATGAGTCGGCGCTCAAAAAGTAGCATTATGGCTCCTCTATCTTCGAGTCCACATAAACCCAAATTTACCACATAAATATTCCCTTACCTTTGCTGTTCTTCCATCAGAAGACCTGGAAGGAATTATACTTACCAAAAACAGCGTTTAGTTTTGCAGTCTGTGTCTTTCGGGTTCTCAAACACGACACATTTCGGTTGAAATGTAGCCAAAAGTCAAGTGGATGCGCACCAAAACGTCGAACTTACATATTATATGTTGATTAAACTTGTCAAACTAACTTCATAATCAAGCTTTAACATGTTATAAAGGTGTACAGCAATCGTGAGGACGAACAGAAACGCATGCATTGTATAATCGATCTTGGAAAAAAGACAGGACCTGAGCAGAGCGCGCATAAAAGTGACCTGTTTTTTCGCGTGACTGAAAGGTTTCCGCCCGCCAAAACTCTCGTGAGCGTGCGATTCTCACAATGAGAAGCCCCATTGAAAGCTGAGATCGCGCTGAAGACAGAGAGACTGTTCCCAGACCTGTAACTGCTTGGAAAGGGTGGGGGCGATGACGTCAAAGTTGGGCCAACTTTTATGATGACAAGAGAGAGTTTGGGAGAATGACTGCCCTGAGAGTTCTGCTTTACATACAGACATAATTTAAACGGTTTTAGAAGCTTTAGAGTGTTTTCTATTCAATAATATTTTTTATTTGCATATATTAGCAACTTTTGACAAAAGAAAATTATGTTTACTATGGGCACGCAATTACTCCAGCGGGGGCAGTAGACAGCCCTATCCCCAAGATGTTCAATTATCCCTTATTATTGCTCCTGTAAATTGCTCTGGATATGAACGTCTAAATTACTCAAATGTCATGTTTGACCAATGTGAACTTGACCAAAGACTTGATTGAAACAGGAATCAATTTGCAGTGATTTATGTGTGCAGTGGATATACTGTATACACATTAAGTTGATATTTGAGGCTTTCTCTCACTAATTGATTCTACAATGTGTACACACGTAATATTATATTATGATTTCTGTTTGAGTATGTGATATGGGGGTTAGATACATGTTCATTTCGACATTATAAAGAACATATTTTATAAACAATGGCAACACTGCCGTGTTGACCTGAGCCTTTCTGTTGGAAAACCATATTAGTATCCGACTTTCAGCTGTCGCAGAGGCACCTTCCCCGACTTCACGTCTCGACTTTCAGCTGTCGCAGATGCACCTTCCCCGACTTCACTTCTCGACTTTCAGCTGTCTCAGATGCACCTTCCCCGACTTCACGTCTCGACTTTCAGCTGTCGCAGAGGCACCTTCCCCGATTTCACGTCTCGACTTTCAGCTGTCGCAGATGCACCTTCCCCGACTTCACGTCTCGACTTTCAGCTGTCGCAGAGGCACCTTCCCCGACTTCACTTCTCGACTTTCAGCTGTCGCAGATGCACCTTCCCCGACTTCACGTCTCGACTTTCAGCTGTCGCAGAGGCACCTTCCCTGACTTCACTTCTCGACTTTCAGCTGTCGCAGAGGCACCTTCCCCAACTTTACTTCTCGACTTTCAGCTGTCGCAGATGCACCTTCTCCGATTTCACTTCTCGACTTTCAGCTGTCGCAGAGGCACCTTCCCCAACTTTACTTCTCGACTTTCAGCTGTCGCAGATGCACCTTCCCCGACTTCACGTCTCGACTTTCAGCTGTCGCAGAGGCACCTTCCCCGATTTCACGTCTCGACTTTCAGCTGTCGCAGATGCACCTTCCCCGACTTCACGTCTCGACTTTCAGCTGTCGCAGAGGCACCTTCCCCGACTTCACTTCTCGACTTTCAGCTGTCGCAGATGCACCTTCCCCGACTTCACGTCTCGACTTTCAGCTGTCGCAGAGGCACCTTCCCTGACTTCGCTTCTCGACTTTCAGCTGTCGCAGAGGCACCTTCCCCAACTTTACTTCTCGACTTTCAGCTGTCGCAGATGCACCTTCCCCGATTTCACGTCTCGACTTTCAGCTGTCGCAGAGGCACCTTCCCCAACTTCACTTCTCGACTTTCAGCTGTCGCAGAGGCACCTTCCCCGACTTCACGTCTAGACTTTCAGCTGTCGCAGATGCACCTTCCCCGACTTCACGTCACGACTTTCAGCTGTCGCAGATGCACCTTCCCCGACTTCACATCTCGACTTTCAGCTGTCGCAGATGCACCTTCCCCGACTTCACGTCTCGACTTTCAGCTGTCGCAGAGGCACCTTCCCCGACTTCACTTCTCGACTTTCAGCTGTCGCAGATGCACCTTCCCCGACTTCACGTCTCGACTTTCAGCTGTCTCAGATGCACCTTCCCCGACTTCACTTCTCGACTTTCAGCTGTCGCAGATGCACCTTCCCCGACTTCACTTTTCGACTTTCAGCTGTCGCAGATGCACCTTCCCCGAATGTCACATACACATGGTTAGCAGATGTTAGTGTGAGTGTAGCGAAATGCTTGTGCTTCTAGTTCCGACAATGCAGTAATAACCAACAAGTAATCTAGCTAACAATTCCAAAACTACTACCTTATAGACACAAGTGTAAGGGGATAAAGAATATGTACATAAGGATATATGAATGAGTGATGGTACAGAGCAGCATAGGCAAGATACAGTAGATGGTATCGAGTACAGTATATACATATGAGATGAGTATGTAAACAAAGTGGCATAGTTAAAGTGGCTAGTGATACATGTATTACATAAGGATGCAGTCGATGATATAGAGTACAGTATATACGTATGCATATGAGATGAATAATGTAGGGTAAGTAACATTATATAAGGTAGCATTGTTTAAAGTGGCTAGTGATATATTTACATCATTTCCCATCACTTCCCATTATTAAAGTGGCTGGAGTTGAGTCAGTGTCAGTGTCAGTGTGTTGGCAGCAGCCACTCAATGTTAGTGGTGGCTGTTTAACAGTCTGATGGCCTTGAGATAGAAGCTGTTTTTCAGTCTCTCGGTCCCAGCTTTGATGCACCTGTACTGACCTCGCCTTCTGGATGATAGCAGGGTGAACAGGCAGTGGCTCGGGTGGTTGATGTCCTTGATGATCTTTATGGCCTTCCTGTAACATCGGGTGGTGTAGGTGTCCTGGAGGGCAGGTAGTTTGCCCCCGGTGATGCGTTGTGCAGACCTCACTACCCTCTGGAGAGCCTTACAGTTGAGGGCGGAGCAGTTGCCGTACCAGGCGGTGATACAGCCCGCCCGGATGCTCTCGATTGTGCATCTGTAGAAGTTTGTGAGTGCTTTTGGTGACAAGCCAAATTTATTCAGCCTCCTGAGGTTGAAGAGGAGCTGCTGCGCCTTCTTCACGATGCTGTCTGTGTGAGTGGACCAATTCAGTTTGTCTGTGATGTGTATGCCGAGGAACTTAAAACTTGCTACCCTCTCCACTACTGTTCCACATCTATGTGGATAGGGGGGTGTTCCCTCTGCTGTGTCCTGAAGTCCACAATCATCTCCTTAGTTTTGTTGACGTTGAGTGTGAGGTTATTTTCCTGATACCACACTCTGAGGGCCCTCACCTCCTCCCTGTAGGCCGTCTCGTCGTTGTTGGTAATCAAGCCTACCACTGTTGTGTCGTCCGCAAACTTGATGATTGAGTTGGAGGCGTGCGTGGCCACGCAGTCGTGGGTGAACAGGGAGTACAGGAGAGGGCTCAGAACGCACCCTTGTGGGGCCCCAGTGTTGAGGATCAGCGGGGAGGAGATGTTGTTGCCTACCCTCACCACCTGGGGGCGGCCCGTCAGGAAGTCCAGTACCCAGTTGCACTGGGCGGGGTCGAGACCCAGGGTCTCGAGCTTGATGACGAGCTTGAAGGGCACCATGGTGTTATACTGCTAAAGCAACACTCGAGTGGTTAAAATGTCTTGGAATGGCCTAGTCAAAGCCCAGACCTCAATCTGTGGTATGACTTAAAGATTGCTGTACACCAGGGGAAGCCATCCAACTTGAAGGAGCTGGAGCAGTTTTGCCTTGAAGAATGGGCAAAATCCCAGTGGCTAGATGTGCCAAGCTGATGGAGACATACTCCAAGAGACTTGCAGCTGTAATTGCTGCAAAAGGTGGCTCTACAAAGTATTGACTTTGGGGGTGAATAGTTATGCACGCTCAAGTTTTCAGTTTTTGTCTTATTTCTTGTTTGCTTCACAATAGAAATATTTTGCATCTTCAAAGTGGTAGGCATGTTGTGTAAATCAAATGATACAACCCTCCACCCCAAAAATCTATTTTAATTCCCGGTTGTAAGGCAACAAAATAGGAAAAATGCCAAGGGGGGTGAATACTTTCGCAAGCCACTGTAGCGAACATAGCATCCCTCTGTTTGAGTCTGTTATTTGAGTAGGCTAAGCCAGCTAGTTGTCTTTCTGTCTCTTTGAGTCAACTACTCACCACATGTTATGTACTGCAGTGCTAGCTAGCTGTAGCTTATGGTTTCAGTACTATATTCATTCTCTGATCCTTTGATTGGGTAGACAACATGTCAGTTCATGCTGCAAGAGCTCTGATAGGTTAGAACACATCCTCCGGAAGTTGTCATAATTACTGTGTAAGTCTATGGAAGGGGGTTAGAACCATGTGCCTCGTAGGTTTTGTATTGAAGTCAATGTACCCATAGATGAAAGCTAGCTGTCCTCCAGCTACACCATGCAATACAAAATATTTAAATACCTTTGAACGGGGTATGGTAGTAGGTGCCAGGTGCACCGGTTTGTGTCAAGAACTGCGACGCTGCTGGGTTTTTCACACTCAACAGTTTCCCTTCTGTATCAATAATGGTCCACCACTCAAAGGACTTGACACAACTGTGGGAAGCATTCTAGTCAACATGGGCCAGCATCCCTGTGGAACACAATATGACGTTCACCAGCTGAAGAACATTCAGGACCCTGCCTGGAACATTCAGCCTACACAACATCTATATTCAGTTAGACTGATGTTGTAGTATAATATAGAATGCCTAGTATACTCACAACTGCATTGTAGTATAGATATTGCTAGCTGTTGTACATATGTACTGTATATAATGGAGTTTGATATAAAATGTTTTACATAATAGTTGTTACAAGTGTACTGACATGTGACTAAATGATTCTAGCTACATCAGAAACGAATAAAGTGTTGACTTCAACTTCTGGATCAATTCCTTGTGATATTCATGAAATGGATTTGGAAGTAACTTACTGCTAAAACAAATGATGAAGGGAGTTGGTGTATTATTTCAACTTTAATTTGTTGGCAAGTAAACATGTTTTAATGAAACAATAGTTGAATCTGTCAATGTTGCAAAAGCTAGACATATTCAAGACAAAGTTTATTGGCTCTGGAGACCGAGGTGAGTTTACACAACAGTATGCATGAACAGTTATGGCAATGTATGACATACTATATATACACAGTAAAATAAAAATATTCTGCTAGCACCTATGATAAATACTGCAGTTCTACAAAGGGAATACTTTCATATGGTGTGTTTTGGGGGTGCAGTCGGGTGTTCGGAGTCACTTTGATACAAGGGGAGATTGTTGTTATTGAACTTTCACATCTCCTCGTGAATTGCTCAAATGGCCCCAGCAAGACACACAGGCAAGGGGATTTTGAGGGGCAAATATATTGGAGACAGAATGCCAATTAAATACTGTTATCAATTAAAATGACATCTAACACTCAGCCTCTCTCTCGCGCACACATACACACACACACAGTATATTATTCCGATCCAACATCCCACCCGTATCCCATCTGCCACTCTTATTAACTGTCTCTCCACTCTGCTCAGTACTGTCTCTGCTCTCTCTGACTGTAATGTATGAAGTTAACCTTGGAGGCACCCTGTGGCGCTCCAGCTAAGGAGAGAACCGCTGGCATTGATGTTTGCTGTGCATCCTCCTCTGATTTGCAGGGAATTTAAAGAGAGAGAAAAGAAAAGAGGCAGCCACCAAAACTCTAACTGCTTTCAGATAGAGAATGGGGGTTAGGAGAAGTGGGCCCATATTGGAGAGAATAGTGATTGTGTGCACATATTGTTTTTATTTTATTTCATTTTTTGCCAGTGGCAACTACTAGTCTAATTGGGGTCTGACACAACAAAAATACATTACAGACAAAAGACTGTAAGAACATGAACGTGTAGTGTGTGTGTGTGTGTGTGTGTGTGTGTGTGTGTGTGTGTGTGTGTGTGTGTGTGTGTGTGTGTGTGTGTGTGTGTGTGTGTGTGTGTGTGTGTGTGTGTGTGTGTGTGTGTGTGTGTGTGTGTGTGTGTGTGTGTGTGTGTGTGTGTGTGTGTGTGTGTGTGTGTGTGTGTGTGTGTGTGTGTGTGTGTGTGTGTGTGTGTGTGTGTGTGTGTGTGTGTGTGTGTGTGTGTGTGTGTGTGTGTGTGTGTGTGTGTGTGTGTGTGTGTGTGTGTGTGTGTGTGTGTGTGTGCATCTATCAGTAACACATACATGTCAGTACATACACACAACAAGTAGGTCACATGGGGGAGAGCCGATGTGCTATGAGGTGTTGCTCTATTAGTTTTTTAAAGCTAGATTTGAACTTCACTTGCGCTATATAAGATGGAAGGGAGTTCCATGCACTCATGACTCTGTATTATACTGTATATAAGACTGTATTATACTGTATATAAGACTGTATTATACTGTATATAAGTCTGTATTATACTGTATATAAGTCTGTATTATACTGTATATAAGTCTGTATTATACTGTATATAAGATGGAAGGGAGTTCCATGTACTCATGTCTGTGTATTATACTGTATATAAGTCTGTATTATACTGTATATAAGACTGTATTATACTGTATATAAGACTGTATTATACTGTATATGAGTCTGTATTATACTGTGTATAAGTCTGTATTATACTGTATATAAGACTGTATTATACTGTATATGCGTCTGTATTATACTGTATATAAGTCTGTATTATACTGTGTATAAGTCTGTATTATACTGTATATAAGTCTGTATTATACTGTGTATAAGTCTGTATTATACTGTATATAAGTCTGTATTATACTGTGTATAAGTCTGTATTATACTGTATATAAGACTGTATTATACTGTATATGAGTCTGTATTATACTGTATATAAGACTGTATTATACTGTATATAAGACTGTATTATACTGTATATGAGTTTGTATTATACTGTATATAAGTCTGTATTATACTGTGTATAAGTCTGTATTATACTGTATATAAGTCTGTATTATACTGTGTATAAGTCTGTATTATACTGTATATAAGTCTGTATTATACTGTGTATAAGTCTGTATTATACTGTATATAAGTCTGTATTATACTGTATATAAGTCTGTATAATACTGTATATGAGATGGAAGGGAGTTCCATGCACTCATGGCTCTGTATTATAAAACGCTAAAATGGCTAAAATGGGTAGGTGGAGTGGGATGAGGTGGGGGAAGGTGGGGAGAGTGCAGGTCAATGCCGACGGGATACTAATAAGTCTGCATTCAGCACGGTGCGGCTAGGGGAGGAGAGGGGATGAGGTGGAGGGATGGGGTGAGGAAGAGGGAGTAGAGAGGAGAAGTTCATGAGAATTCACAGTATGAGTAATTCTTGTCTTTGTTGAAAATGTTCGTTCCTCAAGCCCCCACAGAGCCCCTTCCCTCTCCCGCTTGCCGGTGAGTGCAGGTTTCTTATGACTTGATGATAGATTGATTGATGACTCATCCCATTAGTGATACTCTAGGCCAGGGTTTCCCAAACTCAGTCCTGGAGGCACGTTTTGGTTTTTAACCTAGAACTGTCATGTTTTGTCATTTATTATCATGTCTTGTCCCTGTGCTTCCCATTCTATTCGTTTCCCTCTGCTGGTCTTATTAGGTTCTTTCCCTCTTTCTATCCCTCTCTCTCCCCCTCCCTCTCTCACTCTCTCGCTCTCTCTTCTCTCTATCGTTCCGTTCCTGCTCCCAGCTGTTCCTATTCCCCTAATCATCATTTAGTCTTCCCACACCTGTTCCCGATCCTTTTCCCTGATTAGAGTCCCTATTTCTCTCCTTGTTTCCCGTACCTGCCCCGTCGGATCCTCATATATAATTCACCGTGCTGTGTCTATGTTTTGCCCTGTCGTGTCGTGTTTCCCTCAGATGCTGCGTGGTGAGCAGGTGTCTGAGTCTGCTAGGTTCAAGAGCCTTCCCGAGGCAACCTGCAGTTCTCGATCAAGTCTCCAGTCTGTTCTTGTCTTTACGTGTAGTATTATGCTTTTTGTTTTGTAAAGTTTATTCTGGATTAAATACTCTGTTTTCGCCAAGTCGCTTTTGGGTCCTCATTCACCTGCATGACAGAAGGATCCGACCGAGGAATGGACCCAGCGACTACAGACGCTCGTAACACTGCCGTCGAGATCCAAGGAGCCATGCTCGGCAGACACGAGCAGGAATTGTCTGCTGCTCGCCATGCCGTGGAGAACCTGGCCGCTCAGGTTTCCGACCTCTCTGGACAGTTCCAGAGTCTTCGTCTCGTGCCACCTGTTACTTCCTGGCCTGCCGAGCCTCCAGAACCTAGGGTTAATAACCCACCTTGCTACTCCGGGCAGCCCACTGAGTGCCGCTCCTTTCTCACCCAGTGTGAGATTGTGTTCTCTCTCCAACCCAACACATACTCTAGAGAGAGAGCTCGGGTTGCTTACGTCATTTCACTCCTTACTGGCCGGGCCCGAGAGTGGGGCACAGCTATCTGGGAGGCAAGGGCTGATTGTTCTAACAATTACCAGAACTTTAAAGAGGAGATGATTCGGGTTTTTGACCGTTCAGTTTTTGGTGGGGAGGCTTCTAGGGTCCTGGCTTCCCTATGCCAAGGTAATCGATCCATAACGGATTACTCTATAGAGTTTCGTACTCTTGCTGCCTCTAGTGACTGGAACGAGCCGGCGCTGCTCGCTCGTTTTCTGGAGGGACTCCACACAGTGGTCAAAGATGAGATTCTCTCTCGGGAGGTTCCTTCCTGTGTGGACTCTTTGATTGCTCTCGCCATCCGCATAGAACGACGGGTAGATCTTCGTCACCAGGCTCGTGGAAGAGAGCTCGCATCAACGGTGTTTCCCTGCTCCGCATCGCAACCATCTCCCTCCTCTGGCTCTGAGACTGAGCCCATGCAGCTGGGAGGGATTCTCATCTCGACTAAGGAGAGGGAACGGAGGATCACCAACCGCCTGTGCCTCTATTGCGGATTTGATGGACATTTTGTTAATTCATGTCCAGTAAGAGGCCAGAGCCCATCAGTAAGCGGAGGGCTACTGGTGAGCGCTACTACTCAGGTCTCTTCATCTAGATCTTGTACTACTATGTCGGTCCATCTACGCTGGACCGGTCCGGGTGCTACATGCAGTGCCTTGATTGACTCTGGGGCTGAGGGTTGTTTCATGGACGAAGCATGGGTTCGGAAACATAACATTCCTTTCAGACAGTTAGACAAGCCTACGCCCATGTTTGCCTTAGATGGTAGTCATCTTCCCAGTATCAAATTTGAGACACTACCTTTAACTCTCACAGTATCTGGTAACCACAGTGAGACTATTTCTTTTTTGATTTTTCATTCACCTTTCACACCTGTTGTTTTGGGTCATCCCTGGCTAGTATGTCATAATCCTTCTATTAATTGGTCTTGTAATTCTATCCTATCCTGGAACGTATCTTGTCATGTGAAGTGCTTAATGTCTGCCATCCCTCCCATTTCTTCTGTCCCCACTTCTCAGGAGGAACCTGGCGATTTGACAGGAGTGCCGGAGGAATATCATGATCTGCGCACGGTCTTCAGTCGGTCCCGAGCCAACTCCCTTCCTCCTCACCGGTCGTATGATTGTAGTATTGATCTCCTTCCGGGGACCACTCCTCCTCGGGGTAGACTATACTCTCTGTCGGCTCCCGAACGTAAGGCTCTCGAGGATTATTTATCTGTGTCTCTTGACGCCGGTACCATAGTGCCTTCTTCCTCTCCGGCCGGGGCGGGGTTCTTTTTGTTAAGAAGAAGGACGGTACTCTGCGCCCCTGCGTGGATTATCGAGGGCTGAATGACATAACGGTTAAGAATCGTTATCCGCTTCCCCTTATGTCATCAGCCTTCGAGATTCTGCAGGGAGCCAGGTGCTTTACTAAGTTGGACCTTCGTAACGCTTACCATCTCGTGCGCATCAGAGAGGGGGACGAGTGGAAAACGGCGTTTAACACTCCGTTAGGGCATTTTGAGTACCGGGTTCTGCCGTTTGGTCTCGCCAATGCGCCAGCTGTTTTTCAGGCATTAGTTAATGATGTTCTGAGAGACATGCTGAACATCTTTGTTTTTGTCTATCTTGACGATATCCTGATTTTTTCACCGTCACTCGAGATTCATGTTCAGCACGTTCGACGTGTTCTACAGCGCCTTTTAGAGAATTGTCTCTACGTAAAGGCTGAGAAGTGTTCTTTTCATGTCTCCTCCGTTACTTTTCTCGGTTCCGTTATTTCCGCTGAAGGCATTCAGATGGATTCCGCTAAGGTCCAAGCTGTCAGTGATTGGCCCGTTCCAAGGTCACGTGTCGAGTTGCAGCGCTTTTTAGGTTTCGCTAATTTCTATCGGCGTTTCATTCGTAATTTCGGTCAAGTTGCTGCCCCTCTCACAGCTCTTACTTCTGTCAAGACGTGTTTTAAGTGGTCCGGTTCCGCCCAGGGAGCTTTTGATCTTCTAAAAGAACGTTTTACGTCCGCTCCTATCCTCGTTACTCCTGACGTCACTAGACAATTCATTGTCGAGGTTGACGCTTCAGAGGTAGGCGTGGGAGCCATTCTATCCCAGCGCTTCCAGTCTGACGATAAGGTTCATCCTTGCGCTTATTTTTCTCATCGCCTGTCGCCATCTGAGCGCAACTATGATGTGGGTAACCGTGAACTGCTCGCCATCCGCTTAGCCCTAGGCGAATGGCGACAGTGGTTGGAGGGGCGACCGTTCCTTTTGTCGTTTGGACAGACCATAAGAACCTTGAGTACATCCGTTCTGCCAAACGACTTAATGCCCGTCAAGCTCGTTGGGCGTTGTTTTTCGCTCGTTTCGAGTTTGTGATTTCTTACCGTCCGGGTAGCAAGAACACCAAGCCTGATGCCTTATCCCGTCTGTTTAGTTCTTCTGTGGCTTCTACTGATCCCGAGGGGATTCTTCCTTATGGGCGTGTTGTCGGGTTGACAGTCTGGGGAATTGAAAGACAGGTTAAGCAAGCACTCACGCACACTGCGTCGCCGCGCGCTTGTCCTAGTAACCTCCTTTTCGTTCCTGTTTCCACTCGTCTGGCTGTTCTTCAGTGGGCTCACTCTGCCAAGTTAGCTGGTCATCCCGGTGTTCGAGGCACTCTTGCGTCTATTCGCCAGCGATTTTGGTGGCCGACTCAGGAGCGTGACACGCGCCGTTTCGTGGCTGCTTGTTCGGACTGCGCGCAGACTAAGTCGGGTAACTCTCCTCCTGCCGGTCGTCTCAGACCGCTCCCCATTCCTTCTCGACCATGGTCTCACATCGCCCTAGACTTCATTACCGGTCTGCCTTTGTCTGCGGGGAAGACTGTGATTCTTACGGTTGTCGATAGGTTCTCTAAGGCGGCACATTTCATTCCCCTCGCTAAACTTCCTTCCGCTAAGGAGACGGCACAAATCATTATCGAGAATGTGTTCAGAATTCATGGCCTCCCGTTAGACGCCGTTTCAGACAGAGGTCCGCAATTCACGTCACAGTTTTGGAGGGAGTTCTGTCGTTTGATTGGTGCGTCCGTCAGTCTCTCTTCCGGGTTTCATCCCCAGTCTAACGGTCAAGCAGAGAGGGCCAATCAGACGATTGGTCGCATACTACGCAGCCTTTCTTTCAGAAACCCTGCGTCTTGGGCAGAACAGCTCCCCTGGGCAGAATACGCTCACAACTCGCTTCCTTCGTCTGCTACCGGGTTATCTCCGTTTCAGAGTAGTCTGGGTTACCAGCCTCCTCTATTCTCTTCCCAGCTTGCCGAGTCCAGCGTTCCCTCCGCTCAAGCGTTTGTCCAACGTTGTGAGCGCACCTGGAGGAGGGTGAGGTCTGCACTTTGCCGCTACAGGGCACAGACTGTGAGAGCCGCCAATAAACGCAGGATTAAGAGTCCTAGGTATTGTTGCGGCCAGAGAGTGTGGCTTTCCACTCGCAACCTTCCTCTTACGACAGCTTCTCGTAAGTTGACTCCGCGGTTCATTGGTCCGTTCCGTGTCTCCCAGGTCGTCAATCCTGTCGCTGTGCGACTGCTTCTTCCGCGACATCTTCGTCGCGTCCATCCTGTCTTCCATGTCTCCTGTGTTAAGCCCTTTCTTCGCACCCCCGTTCGTCTTCCCTCCCCCTCCCGTCCTTGTCGAGAGCGCACCTATTTACAAGGTACATAAGATCATGGACATGCGTTCTCGGGGACGGGGTCACCAATACTTAGTGGATTGGGAGGGTTACGGTCCTGAGGAGAGGAGTTGGGTTCCGTCTCGGGACGTGCTGGACCGTTCACTCATTGATGATTTCCTCCGTTGCCGCCAGGATTCCTCCTCGAGTGCGCCAGGAGGCGCTCGGTGAGTGGGGGGTACTGTCATGTTTTGTCATTTATTATCATGTCTTGTCCCTGTGCTTCCCATTCTATTCGTTTCCCTCTGCTGGTCTTATTAGGTTCTTTCCCTCTTTCTATCCCTCTCTCTCCCCCTCCCTCTCTCACTCTCTCGCTCTCTCTTCTCTCTATCGTTCCGTTCCTGCTCCCAGCTGTTCCTATTCCCCTAATCATCATTTAGTCTTCCCACACCTGTTCCCGATCCTTTTCCCTGATTAGAGTCCCTATTTCGCTCCTTGTTTCCCGTACCTGCCCCGTCGGATCCTCATATATAATTCACCGTGCTGTGTCTATGTTTTGCCCTGTCGTGTCGTGTTTCCCTCAGATGCTGCGTGGTGAGCAGGTGTCTGAGTCTGCTAGGTTCAAGTGCCTTCCCGAGGCAACCTGCAGTTCTCGATCAAGTCTCCAGTCTGTTCTTGTCTTTACGTGTAGTATTATGCTTTTTGTTTTGTAAAGTTTATTCTGGATTAAATACTCTGTTTTCGCCAAGTCGCTTTTGGGTCCTCATTCACCTGCATGACAAGAACTACACAGCTGTTTCAAATGAACAAAGCTTGATAATGAGTTGGTTATTCGAATCAGCTGTTTAGTGCTAGGTCAAAGCACAACCAAACCTTTTGTTCAGAGGGGACCACAGGACAGAGTTCTAAGTGACCTCAGGACAGAGTTCTAAGTGACCTCAGGACAGAGTTCTAAGTGACCTCAGGACAGAGTTCTAAGTGACCTCAGGACAGAGTTCTAAGTGACCTCAGGACAGAGTTCTAAGTGACCTCAGGACAGAGTTCTAAGTGACCTCAGGACAGAATTCTAAGTGGCAGCCTATTCCATATATACTGCTTTTGACCAGGGCCCATGTAGGGTCATAGGGCGCCATTTGGGAGAGATCCCTATTGAAACTAATGCAATCCGACATAATTTACTAATGACGTCATTATTGGTCAATAAACATGGAAATCAATAGTCATTAGCCAATAGATTGTCTGGGTCAGGCAAACCAGCATAAATTAAGAGTTGAGTGATGTTTTTGAAAAAAGGTAACACACACCTCCTTCACTGCGATTCCTCCTCTCTCCCATTCAGTCGTTTCCCTCTCTTCCATGGCTTCATCTCCTGAACGTCCCATTTAGGAGGCTGAAAAAGCTAAGCCAATAGATGAATGGAGGGCTCCAGTGATAAAGTCTTATCTTAAGTTAATCATATGCCACCCAGTATCTGGCACTGGTGTCTTATGGGGGGACTTGAGTGAGCGTGAGTTTAGTCCTGGCAGACGAAGTTTCAGTTAAATGTGGGTTGGAGTGATGTGTATAAGGCTGCATCATACGTGTCGCTCTTTGTCCCTGTCTAACCAGATCTTCCTCGAGGTACAGCAACGCAATTGCGTAATATAGTCATCAACCTTCAAGTATTCACCTGTACAGAGGGATTTGCAAAATCAGTCAGATCTTTTTCAAAGTTATTTTCGACATGAAAGAAACAACTCTGTATCACTTCTCAACAGTTTTTGGGGGGGTTAATCTTTGACACACACACACATCTCAGACATGAGTAAAGGGTACACACAGTCCATCAGACTCCTGACCTAATCTAAAGTAATTCGCTTTTGCTTATAAACTATTCTTAATTGACCTTTGTTTTGCCTGTAGGGCCCGTTTTACCCCGCTGTCCGGGGGGTTGTACATTAATCCCGTTTTTACCCATTCAGAAAACTCAACCAGTCTCCTGTCCTCAGGAACAGCGACCTGTAAAAAATGACTACGAACCCAGAGTTGACAGCCTAGAGATGGGAAGAGAGGAATTAATCTTGCAGAAATATCTCTAAAAAAATAAAATTAAAACAAAAGGGGGACAGCCATGCTACTATGTGTTTCAAATACACACCCGCATGCGTTCGCATGCACATACACACAAACATGCGCATACACACACAAACATACACAGTGACAGACACACTCATACACAGTCTTGCACACACCGGTAACCCTGTGTGTGTGGAGATGAGTGCACTACAGTGAGCTGTAGGGTTCTATCATGGCCGGGCCTGTGAGGGAGAGAGTGGAGATTAGTCCACATTACGTTCTAATCTGTTATTGCCCCGGGAAACCAGGGAACAGGGGGCAGGGCAGTTTATGATCCCAGGACAGCCGTATAAATACTCCTGGTGTGTTCAGGTGTTAATATCCTATAGCTGGTAAACACTGTAAAAAACTAACACTTTGGCACTAATTTCAGAACATTGTGGTCATTTTTCAAAACTCAAAATGGTCATCACTTGTAACACAGGCTGTCCAATGTTCAAAACATTGCATTGTGCGTTCATATATTTAAAAGAAACCTTGCACTTGCAGAATCATTGGTTCAAATAACTCATTTATCATGAAATACCATAGGAACATTCATTTAGATCACCCAAATACAAGATACCGATAGTTTCACTGTGTTTAGATCACCCAAATACAAGATACCGATAGTTTCACTGTGTTTAGATCACCCAAATACAAGATACCGATAGTTTCACTGTGTTTAGATCACCCAAATACAAGATACCGATAGTTTCACTGTGTTTAGATCACCCAAATACAAGATACCGATAGTTTCACTGTGTTTAGATCACCCAAATACAAGATACCGATAGTTTCACTGTGTTTAGATCACCCAAATACAAGATACCGATAGTTTCACTGTGTTTAGATCACCCAAATACAAGATACCGATAGTTTCACTGTGTTTAGATCACCCAAATACAAGATACCGATAGTTTCACTGTGTTTAGATCACCCAAATACAAGATACCGATAGTTTCACTGTGTTTAGATCACCCAAATACAAGATACCGATAGTTTCACTGTGTTTAGATCACCCAAATACAAGATACCGATAGTTTCACTGTGTTTAGATCACCCAAATACAAGATACCGATAGTTTCACTGTGTTTAGATCACCCAAATACAAGATACCGATAGTTTCACTGTGTTAGAACAATTGTTACAGTTTTTTCCAACTGCTTACACACGTTTTCAAAATTGTCTCCTTTTTTCAGAACTCTACACACAATTCCCCAAACTGCACACACAACATGCAAAATGCCTCACATCTCCTTCAAAATGTAACACTGCATTCAAAATGCCATAAACACGTGTCAGAATGAAGCATTTGCATCAAATGGCAAACACTGCTTTCATAATAGTACATTTTTGGATATACCATGTAAACACCGTTGTTCTAAATCTAAAGCTCTTTCATAGGCTTATATCTACATTTCAATACAATGTTCTACAGTGAATGTAATCTGCTGAGAGGGGTAATAAGTACACTGTAAACACCAATGCAATGTAGAAACAGAAAATATTTATTAGGCCAAACATTACTGTTGTATACAGTAGTATACAACAAAACCATAAACATATGTAAACCAAAAGTATATTCTTTATAATACAGTAAAGAACACAATTGTGTCCCGGGGGGGGCAGTCCAGGAATTGGTAGGGGGGGGGGGTCAGTGACCAGTGCATCATCCATGGCCTGGAGAAGGGCGGCTTGTTCGTGAGGGCGCCTTTCATATACCTTCCACCTCCAACTGCTCTTAAACGCTAGTAAAACCAAATGCATGATTTTCAACTGTTCGCTGCCTGCACCCACACGCCTGACCAGCATCACCACCCTGGATGGTTCCGACCTTGAATATGTGGACATCTATAAGTACCTAGGTGTCTGGCTAGAATGTAAACTCTCCTTCCAGACTCATATCAAACATCTCCAATCGAAAATCAAATCAAGAGTCGGCTTTGTATTCCGCAACAAAGCCTCCTTCACTCACGCCGCCAAACTTACCCTAGTAAAACTGACTATCCTACCGATCCTCGACTTTGGCGATGTCATCTACAAAATAGCTTCCAACACTCTACTCAGCAAACAGGATGCAGTTTATCACAGTGCCATCCGTTTTGTCACTAAAGCACCTTATACCACCCACCACTGCGACTTGTATGCTCTAGTCGGCTGGCCCTCGCTACATATTCGTCGCCAGACCCACTGGCTCCAGGTCATCTACAAGTCCATGCAAGGTAAAGCTCCGCCTTATCTCAGTTCACTGGTCACGATGGCAACACCCACCCGTAGCACGCGCTCCAGCAGGTGTATCTCACTGATCATCCCTAAAGCCAACACCTCATTTGGCCGCCTTTCGTTCCAGTACTCTGCTGCCTGTGACTGGAACGAATTGCAAAAATCGCTGAAGTTGGAGACTTTTATCTCCCTCACCAACTTCAAACATCTGCTATTTGAGCAGCTAACCGATCGCTGCAGCTGTACATAGTCTATTGGTAAATAGCCCACCCATTTTCACCTACCTCATCCCCACAGTTTTTATTTATTTACTTTTCTGCTCTTTTGCACACCAATATCTCTACCTGTACATGACCAGCTGATCATTTATCACTCCAGTGTTAATCTGCAATATTGTAATTATTCCCCTACCTCCTCATGCCTTTTGCACACAATGTATATAGACTCCCCTTTTTTCTCTGTGTTATTGACTTGTTAATTGTTTACTCCATGTGTAACTCTGTGTTGTCTGTTCACACTGCTATGCTTTATCTTGGCCAGGTCGCAGTTGCAAATGAGAACTTGTTCTCAACTAGCCTACCTGGTTAAATAAAGGTGTTCTCAACTAGCCTACCTGGTTAAACAAAGGTGTTCTCCATTAGCCTACCTGGTTAAATAAAGGTGTTCTCAACTAGCCTACCTGGTTAAATAAAGGTGAAATAAATCAAATAAAACCTCCATGTGGAGAAAAATTCCTCAATCGGGTTAAGGAAAGGAAGGAATGGGGTTAACTATAGGATGGGAAATTGCAGTTGGGCCTGAAACCATGCTTGCACCAATTGAACATGGTGGAACCTGACATTATCCCACACAATGACATAGGTCATGCCATCAGCGCTACAGACTTTATTTAGCTCATCAAGGAAGGTTCCATTCGAACAGCGAATCATGTGGCTGCCTGTAACTCAATATATAGAGTATATAGAGTAGAGAGCTTTAGATGTTGTTCGACCTAACATTAGAATGGGCAAGATGAGTAATCTAAGCAACTTTGACCGTGGTCTGATTGTTGATGCCACACGTGGTGATTCCAGCATCTCAGAAACAGCTGCCTTCCTGGGATAGAGACTACAGTCTCTAGAGTTTACAGAGAATGGTGCGATAAACAAAACACATTCAGTGAGCGGCAGTTCTATGGGCAAAACAACTTGTTAATGAGAGAGGACAGAGGAGAATGTCCAGACTCATTCAAGATAACAGAAAGGTAACACCTTGTTAATGAGAGAGGACAGAGGAGAATGTCCAGACTCATTCAAGATAACAGAAAGGTAACACCTTGTTAATGAGAGAGGACAGAGGAGAATGTCCAGACTCATTCAGGATAACAGAAAGGTAACACCTTGTTAATGAGAGAGGACAGAGGAGAATGTCCAGACTCATTCAGGATAACAGAAAGGTAACAACTTGTTAATGAGAGAGGACAGAGGAGAATGTCCAGACTCATTCTGTCATGCAGGTGAAAGAGGACCCAAAAGCGACTTAACAGAAACAGAGTTTATTTAAATCCAAACAGGGAATAACAAAAATCCTGTAGTCTGTAGAGGGGAATAACTAGAGAAGCGGCCACAGACTGCAGGTCGCTTCGGGTAGGCGCAGGCCGTAGTTGATAGAGCCACCTGCTCACACGCAGCATCTGATGAAGGCAAAAAACACGACAGGACAGGGCGAAACACAATCACAGCATGGTGAATACAAAACAAGGAACCGACGGGACAGGAACGGATCACAAAGGAATAAATAGGGACTCTAATCAGGGGAAAGGATCGGGAACAGGTGTGGGAAGACTAAATGATGATTAGGGAATAGGAACAGCTGGGAGCAGGAACGGAACGATAGAGAGAAGAGAGAGCGAGAGAGTGAGAGAGGGAGGGGAGAGAGAGGGATAGAAGGAGGGAAAGAACCAAATAAGACCAGCAGAGGGAAACGAATAGCATGGGGAGCACAGGGACAAGACATGATAATAAATGACAAACATGACAGTACCCCCCACTCACCGAGCGCCTCCTGGCGCACTCGAGGAGGAATCCTGGCGGCAACGGAGGAAATCATCGATGAGTGAACGGTCCAGCACGTCCCGAGACGGAACCCAACTCCTCTCCTCAGGACCGTAACCCTCCCAATCCACTAGGTATTGGTGACCCCGTCCCGAGAACGCATGTCCATGATCTTATGTACCTTGTAAATAGGTGCGCTCTCGACAAGGACGGGAGGGGGAGGGAAGACGAACGGGGTGCGAAGAAAGGGCTTAACACAGGAGACATGGAAGACAGGATGGACGCGACGAAGATGTCGCGGAAGAAGCAGTCGCACAGCGACAGGATTGACGACCTGGGAGACACGGAACGGACCAATGAACCGCGGAGTCAACTTACGAGAAGCTGTCGTAAGAGGAAGGTTGCGAGTGGAAAGCCACACTCTCTGGCCGCAACAATACCTTGGACTCTTAATCCTGCGTTTATTGGCGGCTCTCACCGTCTGTGCCCTGTAACGGCAAAGTGCAGACCTCACCCTCCTCCAGGTGCGCTCACAACGTTGGACAAACGCTTGAGCGGAGGGAACGCTGGACTCGGCAAGCTGGGATGAGAACAGAGGAGGCTGGTAACCCAGACTACTCTGAAACGGAGATAACCCGGTAGCAGACGAAGGAAGCGAATTGTGAGCGTATTCTGCCCAGGGGAGCTGTTCTGCCCAAGACGCAGGGTTTCTGAAAGAAAGGCTGCGTAGTATGCGACCAATCGTCTGATTGGCCCTCTCTGCTTGACCGTTAGACTGGGGATGAAACCCGGAAGAGAGACTGACGGACGCACCAATCAAACGACAGACCTCCCTCCAAAACTGTGACGTGAATTGCGGGCCTCTGTCTGAAACGGCGTCTAACGGGAGGCCATGAATTCTGAATACATTCTCAATAATGATTTGTGCCGTCTCCTTAGCGGAAGGAAGTTTAGCGAGGGGAATGAAATGTGCCGCCTTAGAGAACCTATCGACAACCGTCAGAATCACAGTCTTCCCCGCAGACAAAGGCAGACCGGTAATGAAGTCTAAGGCAATGTGAGACCATGGTCGAGAAGGAATGGGGAGCGGTCTGAGACGACCGGCAGGAGGAGAGTTACCCGACTTAGTCTGCGCGCAGTCCGAACAAGCAGCCACGAAACGGCGCGTGTCACGCTCCTGAGTCGGCCACCAAAAGCGCTGGCGAATAGACGCAAGAGTGCCTCGAACACCGGGATGACCAGCTAACTTGGCAGAGTGAGCCCACTGAAGAACAGCCAGACGAGTGGAAACAGGAACGAAAAGGAGGTTACTAGGACAAGCGCGCGGCGACGCAGTGTGCGTGAGTGCTTGCTTAACCTGTCTTTCAATTCCCCAGACTGTTAACCCGACAACACGCCCATAAGGAAGAATCCCCTCGGGATCAGTAGAAGCCACAGAAGAACTAAACAGACGGGATAAGGCATCAGGCTTGGTGTTCTTGCTACCCGGACGGTAAGAAATCACAAACTCGAAACGAGCGAAAAAACAACGCCCAACGAGCTTGACGGGCATTAAGTCGTTTGGCAGAACGGATGTACTCAAGGTTCTTATGGTCTGTCCAAACGACAAAAGGAACGGTCGCCCCCTCCAACCACTGTCGCCATTCGCCTAGGGCTAAGCGGATGGCGAGCAGTTCACGGTTACCCACATCATAGTTGCGCTCAGATGGCGACAGGCGATGAGAAAAATAAGCGCAAGGATGAACCTTATCGTCAGACTGGAAGCGCTGGGATAGAATGGCTCCCACGCCTACCTCTGAAGCGTCAACCTCGACAATGAATTGTCTAGTGACGTCAGGAGTAACGAGGATAGGAGCGGACGTAAAACGTTCTTTTAGAAGATCAAAAGCTCCTGGGCGGAACCGGACCACTTAAAACACGTCTTGACAGAAGTAAGAGCTGTGAGAGGGGCAGCAACTTGACCGAAATTACGAATGAAACGCCGATAGAAATTAGCGAAACCTAAAAAGCGCTGCAACTCGACACGTGACCTTGGAACGGGCCAATCACTGACAGCTTGGACCTTAGCGGAATCCATCTGAATGCCTTCAGCGGAAATAACGGAACCGAGAAAAGTAACGGAGGAGACATGAAAAGAGCACTTCTCAGCCTTTACGTAGAGACAATTCTCTAAAAGGCGCTGTAGAACACGTCGAACGTGCTGAACATGAATCTCGAGTGACGGAGAAAAAAATCAGGATATCGTCAAGATAGACAAAAACAAAAATGTTCAGCATGTCTCTCAGAACATCATTAACTAATGCCTGAAAAACAGCTGGCGCATTGGCGAGACCGAACGGCAGAACCCGGTACTCAAAATGCCCTAACGGAGTGTTAAACGCCGTTTTCCACTCGTCCCCCTCTCTGATGCGCACGAGATGGTAAGCGTTACGAAGGTCCAACTTAGTAAAGCACCTGGCTCCCTGCAGAATCTCGAAGGCTGATGACATAAGGGGAAGCGGATAACGATTCTTAACCGTTATGTCATTCAGCCCTCGATAATCCACGCAGGGGCGCAGAGTACCGTCCTTCTTCTTAACAAAAAAGAACCCCGCCCCGGCCGGAGAAGAAGAAGGCACTATGGTACCGGCGTCAAGAGACACAGACAAATAATCCTCGAGAGCCTTACGTTCGGGAGCCGACAGAGAGTATAGTCTACCTCGAGGAGGAGTGGTCCCCGGAAGGAGATCAATACTACAATCATACGACCGGTGAGGAGGAAGGGAGTTGGCTCGGGACCGACTGAAGACCGTGCGCAGATCATGATATTCCTCCGGCACTCCTGTCAAATCGCCAGGTTCCTCCTGAGAAGTAGGGACAGAAGAAACGGGAGGGATGGCAGACATTAAACACTTCACATGACAAGAAACGTTCCAGGATAGGATAGAATTACTAGACCAATTAATAGAAGGATTATGACATACTAGCCAGGGATGACCCAAAACAACAGGTGTAAACGGTGAACGGAAAATCAAAAAAGAAATAGTCTCACTGTGGTTACCAGATACTGTGAGGGTTAAAGGTAGTGTCTCAGATCTGATACTGGGAAGATGACTACCATCTAAGGCGAACATGGGCGTAGGCTTATCTAACTCTCTGAAAGGAATGTCATGTTTCCGAACCCATGCTTCGTCCATGAAACAACCCTCAGCCCCAGAGTCTATCAAGGCACTACATGTAGCACCCGAACCGGTCCAGCGTAGGTGGACCGACAAAGTAGTACAGGACCTTGATGGAGAGACTTGAGTAGTTGCGCTCACCTGTAGCCCTCCGCTTACAGATGAGCTCTGGCTTTTACTGGACATGAATTAACAAAATGTCCAGCAACTCCGCAATAGAGGCACAGGCGGTTGGTGATCCTCCGTTCCCTCTCCTTATTCGAGATGCGAATCCCTCCCAGCTGCATGGGCTCAGTCTCAAAGCCAGAGGAGGGAGATGGTTGCGATGCGGAGCAGGGAAACACCGTTGATGCGAGCTCTCTTCCACGAGCCCGGTGACGAAGATCTACCCGTCGTTCTATGCGGATGGCGAGAGCAATCAAAGAGTCCACATCTGAAGGAACCTCCCGGGAGAGAATCTCATCCTTAACCACTGCGTGGAGTCCCTCCAGAAAACGAGCGAGCAGCGCCGGCTCGTTCCACTCACTAGAGGCAGCAAGAGTGCGAAACTCAATGGAATAATCCGTTATGGACCGTTCACCTTGGCATAAGGAAGCCAGGGCCCTAGAAGCCTCCCCACCAAAAACTGAACGGTCAAAAACCCGAATCATCTCCTCTTTAAAGTTCTGGAATTTGTTAGAGCAATCAGCCCTTGCCTCCCAGATAGCTGTGCCCCATTCTCGAGCCCGGCCAGTAAGGAGTGAAATGACGTAAGCAACCCGAGCTCTCTCTAGAGTATGTGTTGGGTTGGAGAGAGAACACAATCTCACACTGCGTGAGAAAGGAGCGGCACTCAGTGGGCTGCCCGGAGTAGCAAGGTGGGTTATTAACCCTAGGTTCTGGAGGCTCGGCAGGCCAGGAAGTAACAGGTGGCACGAGACGTAGACTCTGGAACTGTCCAGAGAGGTCGGAAACCTGAGCGGCCAGGTTCTCCACGGCATGGCGAGCAGCAGACAATTCCTGCTCGTGTCTGCCGAGCATGGCTCCTTGGATCTCGACGGCAGTGTAACGAGCGTCTGAAGTCGCTGGGTCCATTCCTTGGTCGGTTCCTTCTGTCATGCAGGTGAAAGAGGACCCAAAAGCGACTTAACAGAAACAGAGTTTATTTAAATCCAAACAGGGAATAACAAAAATCCTCTAGTCTGTAGAGGGGAATAACTAGAGAAGCGGCCACAGACTGCAGGTCGCTTCGGGTAGGCGCAGGCCGTAGTTGATAGAGCCACCTGCTCACACGCAGCATCTGATGAAGGCAAAAAACACGACAGGACAGGGCGAAACACAATCACAGCATGGTGAATACAAAACAAGGAACCGACGGGACAGGAACGGATCACAAAGGAATAAATAGGGACTCTAATCAGGGGAAAGGATCGGGAACAGGTGTGGGAAGACTAAATGATGATTAGGGGAATAGGAACAGCTGGGAGCAGGAACGGAACGATAGAGAGAAGAGAGAGCGAGAGAGTGAGAGAGGGAGGGGGAGAGAGAGGGATAGAAGGAGGGAAAGAACCAAATAAGACCAGCAGAGGGAAACGAATAGCATGGGGAGCACAGGGACAAGACATGATAATAAAT
Organism: Oncorhynchus gorbuscha; assembly: GCF_021184085.1. NCBI lineage: Eukaryota > Metazoa > Chordata > Actinopteri > Salmoniformes > Salmonidae > Oncorhynchus > Oncorhynchus gorbuscha. The sequence goes on along the minus strand of NC_060199.1, from coordinate 2,857,518 downwards.
GACAAACATGACACATTCAGGATAACAGAAAGGTAACACCTTGTTAATGAGAGAGGACAGAGGAGAATGTCCAGACTCATTCAGGATAACAGAAAGGTAACAACTTGTTAATGAGAGAGGACAGAGGAGAATGTCCAGACTCATTCAAGCTAACAGAAAGGTAACAACTTGTTAATGAGAGAGGACAGAGGAGAATGTCCAGACTCATTCAGGATAACAGAAAGGTAACACCTTGTTAATGAGAGAGGACAGAGGAGAATGTCCAGACTCATTCAGGATAACAGAAAGGTAACAACTTGTTAATGAGAGAGGACAGGGGAGAATGTCCAGACTCATTCAAGCTAACAGAAAGGTAACAACTTGTTAATGAGAGAGGACAGAGGAGAATGTCCAGACTCATTCAAGCTAACAGAAAGGCCACAAACGCTCAAATAACAGCTGTTTAAAACAGTGGTTGCAGAAGGGCATCTCTTAACGTACAACACCGTGAATAATTCAGGCTGTTGTTGAGGCAAAAGGGGGTCCTACCCAGTACTCGATAGGTGTACCTAATAAAGTGTGTACAGTTATGTCAAATCTGAAAACATGGTCTAGAAAAGTGGTACATGGGACCATAGAAACAGTGTCTGATAAAGAATGATGATGAAATATTACATCCATAGATAATGTAGTCCAATTGGCTCATGTTCCACGGTAATTGGTGTCGATGGAGCTCGTTAGCCTGAAACTTTCATGATCTGAAATATTCTTCGTCAGTTTCCATAAAACTATGCATTAAGAGTAACGCAACAGTTTCTTATCATTTTGAGCAGTTGTTTCAATTGATAGTTTGATTATTGTAATGACATGAATAGACAGTCATCTCAGATGTAACGTGTGAATTGATAGTTAGATCATTGTAATGACATGAATAGACAGTCATCTCAGATGTAACGTGTGAATTGATAGTTAGATCATTGTAATGACATGAATAGACAGTCATCTCAGATGTAACGTGTGAATTGATAGTTAGATCATTGTAATGACATGAATAGACAGTCATCTCAGATGTAATGTGTGAATTGATAGTTAGATCATTGTAATGACATGAATAGACAGTCATCTCAGATGTAATGTGTGAATTGATAGTTAGATCATTGTAATGAAATGAATAGACAGTCATCTCAGATGCAACGTGTGAATTGCATTTTGAAATGGTAATACTTCGATGTCAAGTTGTGTCATTTTGAACAGGTGATTTTAGTTCAATGAACAAATGATCTTAGCTTTATGTGTATAGTATCCAAGCAATTGAAAAGTGTTAGAGTTTGGAAAAATGTGCGTTTTAATCATTGGTTGTGAGGTTTGTGTCTAGAGTTTTGAAAAAATGACATCAAGGTTCCAAAATAAGTGCCAAGGTGATTGGTCAAAAACTGTAATCACCTTAAATGAAGGTGAGTGGTTCAACATTGATACAGTAGTAATGGAATCCATTATTTGGTGCCTCGATCTCCCCTGCTTAATTGAAGATGACCTGGAGTGATGGTGGAGAGTAAAAGCTGTGGGTGGGGTTGGGGGCCAGGGTGTGTGTGTGTGTGTGTGTGTGTGTGTGTGTGTGTGTGTGTGTGTGTGTGTGTGTGTGTGTGTGTGTGTGTGTGTGTGTGTGTGTGTGTGTGTGTGTGTGTGTGTGTGTGTGTGTGTGTGTGTGTGTGTGTGTGTGTGTGTGTGTGTGTGTGTGTGTGTGTGTGTGTGTGTGTGTGTGTGTATCCCATCCAGGCATTGTGCCAGCTCAAGCTCACAAAGTGAGTGTGTGAGTGTCTGTACTGGAATCTGGAAAGAGAAGAAAGAATGAGATGGAGAGGCAGATTAGGGGTGGTGGGGGGTGGAAGGAGAGATTACTAAAAATCCAAGTCAAAATCTCAGGTACACGTAGCCACGTGGGAGAACGTCCTCACACACAGCTGCAGTTTATCCATTGTGAATAATGAATGACCATAAAACTATTAACTCATAGCCGTCAATGCTGCAATGTCAATTTGTTACTCATTAAACATATATCACATACACACAGAACCCCTGAATAAACACGCACACCAGTCTATCATCATTTGGATCTTTAATCATTTCACACTATGGCTCTTTAATCATAACTAAGCCCTGCCTGATTAAAAATATCAAACACTCTATTTGTGTTAAGAACATCTGATGAGAGAACATCGTTAATGAGTGTCTGACAGCTGTGTGAAGTACTAAAGGAGTGCTCTGGGGTGTTTTGGAGAAAGAGAGAGAGCCTGCCTAACCATCATTAACAAATGTCCATACACACACACACACGCACGCACACAAACACACTCACACACACATTCTGACACACCAGGATAAAAGCGCACACACTGACACACATAAACTCAGTAAAAAAAAGAAAACGTTAACATAACAAGATTCAACAACTGAGACATAAACTGAACAAGTTCCACAGACGTGACTAACAGAAATGGAATAATGTGTCCCTGAACATAGGGGGGGGGGGGTTAAAAGTAAAAGTAACAGTCAGTATCTGGTATGGCCACCAGCTGCATTAAGTACTGCAGTGCATCTCCTCCTCATGGACTGTACCAGATTTGCCAGTTCTTGCTGTGAGATGTTACCCCACTCTTCCACCAAGGCACCGGCAAGTTCCCGGACATTTCTGGGGGAATGGCCCTAGCCCTCACCCTCCGATCCAACAGGTACCAGACGTGCTCAACGGGATTGAGATCCGGGCTCTTTGCTGGCCATGGCAAAACACTGACATTCATGTCCTGCATGAAATCACACACAGAACGAGCAGTATGTCTAGTGGCATTGTCATGCTGGAGGGCCATGTCAGAATGAGCCTGCAGGAAGGGTACCACATGAGGGAGGAGGATGTCTTCCCTGTAACTCACAGCGTTGAGATGGCCTGCAATGACAACAAGCACAGTCCGATGATGCTGTGACACACTGCCCCAGACCATCACGGACCCTCCACCTCCAAATCGATCCCGTGACAGAGTACAGGCCTCCGTGTAACGCTCATTCCTTCGATAAATGCCAATCCGACCATCACCCCTGGTGAGACAATACTGCGACTCGTCAGTGAATAGCACTTTTTGCCTGTCTTGTCTGGCCCAGCGACGGTGGTTTTGTGCCCATAGGCAACTTGATGCCGGTTATGTCTGGGGAGGACAGGCCTACAAGCCCTCAGTACAGCCTCTCTCAGTCTATTGCGGACAGTCTGAGCACTGATGGAAGGATTGTGTTCGTTCCTGGTGTAAGTCGGGCAGTTGTTGTTGCCATTCTGTACCTGTCCCACAGGGGTGATGTTCGGATGTACCAATCCTGTGCAGGTGTTGATACATGTGGTCTGCCACTGCGAGGATGATCAGCTGTCCGTTGTCTCCCTGTAGTTCTGTCTTAGGCGTCTCACAGGACGGACATTGCAATTTATTGCCCTGGCCACAGCTGCAGTCCTCATGCCTCCGTGCAGCATGCCTAAGGCACGTTCACGCAGATGAGCAGGGACCCTGGGGATTGTTCTTTTGGTGTTTTTCAGAGTCAGTAGAAAGGCCTCTTTAGTGTCCTAAGTTTTCATAACTTAATTGCCTACCGTCTGTAAGCTGTTAGTGTCTTAACGACCGTTCCACAGGTGCATGTTCATTCATTGTTTATGTTTCGTTGAACAAGCATGGGAAACAGTGTTTAAACCCTTTACAATGAAGATCTGTGAAGTTATTTGGATTTTTATGAATTATCTTTGAAAGACAGGGTCCTGAAAAAGGGTTTTCATGCACACACACACACACTGACACATGCACATACATGACTCCTTCCTCTAATGACACTTTCTGTCCAGGCTACACGCACGCACGCACGCACGCACGCACGCACGCACACACACACACACACACACACACACACACACACACACACACACACACACACACACACACACACACACACACACACACACACACACACACACACACACACACACACACACACACACACACACACACACACACAAACTGCCTGAGTCATTTGAAGACCAGGAAAAAATATATTTGAATGAGTGTATGGAGTGTTTGAAGGAGGATTTGAGGTCCTGTGTTGCTCAGTTGGTAGAGCATGGCACACACACTATCTGGGTTGTGAGTTCCCGTGAGGGACCAGTATCTGCTGTATGTCACTCTGGATAAGTGAAATATAAATGTATGAAATGCTGCATGTCCACAGCTCTCCATCTGGTGAGGAATGACAACTGTTTTAATACACTTATAAAGAGGAGTGGGTTTCGTTAACATGTCTGTTTCTCTGTCAAGATGTTATTTAATATCCTGCTGCTTCTGCAGCCTTTGAATTGGAAAAAATATCATCATTAAGGACTTTCAATGAGTCACAGACAGATCCTCTTCTTTTTTCATTTCCAGTTTATAAGAGATCTGGCTGTTCACTCTTTCACAGGGAAGTTGAGTTCCATTTGTTTCCAATTCATTAATTTGTCCATTAGTGACCTAAGATGAATCTTTGATGGGTCTGTAACACCATACTGTGTCCCGTTTAGTTGCAGATGCTGTGTCACGCCTGTGATGTTATGTACTGTACAGTCATCCATTTTCTAGGTATCTTAGCACTGTATATTGACGGGACTACAAAAGTATTTGACATCTGGTAGAGGAGAGCACACACACACGCACACACACACACACACACACACACACACACACACACACACACACACACACACACACACACACACACACACACACACACACACACACACACACACACACACACACACACACACACACACACACACACACACACACACAGAGGCGTTATTTGGAGTGCCTTGTCTCGGAATCTGATCGAAGCGTAACACATTAAATATTCCTTTTGAGTGGAACTCCAGCCACATATTTTCAGACAGAGGGATTTTGCTTTGCTACATTTAACTCAATGTGCTGTACACAAGGACTTTGAATGTTCATTTGGAGCAGTAGCAGAGATTAAAGACTAGAACAGTGGGGCCATTTATATTTATTTATCACTTACAGCTACCATTTTGGCTCCATATTTAATCCCCCCTGCTCTCTCTGTGAGGCTGCCATTTTGGGGAATGCCTGCAGTAGTGGCACTGTCTGGTTGCAGTGAGTGTTTTCATTGATTCAATGTCCAATTTGATGGGATGCTGGGCTGGACATTAAGAGTTGACCCACATTTTGGGGCCACAAAAAACTCAGTTGCTGGCACTCACCATCCTGACTGGGTGAGACTGGTGAAACCGTAGTGGGTATTGACTGTGGTGGGTTATTTGTTTATTGCTGTAAAGTTGGGTTGACTTACAGTGCAGTGTGTTAAAAGGTGATAATATGGAATATATGCATATAGTCCAGTGGTATACGCAACTGTGGTCTGAGTGTTTCTGCCGTAAGTTCTGCAGTGTTTAGTTCCAGGAATAAATCAACACCAGTGAGTGAATAACTAAACTACACTAGAGCCCCTGGTCTAAAACAAATCATGACCAACTCAGAAACATACGCTTTGTGTTGGGTACTACTGATATAGTCTATGCATGTACTGTATGTACATACAGTAACTATCACCCTGTTGTCTCCTTTGCTGAACACCCCAGAAATATCACAACTCCCCCTGTATTATTTGTAGACTTACCAAGATGATTCAAAATACCGGCATTACGATTTCTGCACATTTATATTCCAGCTGTTCATGCTTCTCTATTCCTGTTTTCTATCAATCCTGGTGATAATCTGCCTTTGTTCCAGTGGGTGGATGGAGTGTTCATCGGATTAATGCTAGATTACTTTTAACCTCTGCTACTATCTAGTCTCGACTCATTCTGTAATACCCTTTTCACACTATTGTGTTGACCTGAACCATACTGTGCTGGCTCGGATCATTTATCTTGACATAAAGAACCAGGCCAGCGCAGCCCAGCTCGGCTTGACTCAGTAGTGTGAAGAGTATATGAGAGCATTCGTATGACCACAGGAATACAGGCATGAAGCATCAGGTCATGTTTTTTTTTTTAAATGTGTCAACAACACACACAATGTCCCAGGGCTGTGACCTCAACCCAAGTAAACCGCAAACATACACACAAAAGCTAGCACAGATCTTTCTTCAGCCCTGGACTTTGGGCTATTTATGACAGGTTCTTTAACACTGTAGAGACGGATACAGAAAGAGACAGAGCCTCTGATGTCTACCAGTATGTGTGTGTTTGTCTATGAGTATCGCTCTGGTTGTATCCCCTGTTTCATGTTTCTTATAGCAGGATTTGTTTTTGACAGTTTTACAAACAACAGTATCCAGTTCAATACCCTGGCTGTTACGTGAAACATTGGGGCCCTTCTCCTTCAGAGTCTGAACTGGGTTACTCCATGTGCATACAACAAACCTGGGGGGTTCACACGACAACATCATAGTGAAAAAGCCGCCCGAATGACACCGTGATTGTCACAGTCTGTCATGGCTCAACAGCTTCCATTGCAAAATCCGCTCCTGGAAAGTTGTCAACACAGCGCTGCCTGCCAGACTGACTCCTACTGTTCCAGAGTGACACAGGCCTCCTGAGTGGAGCAGAGGTCTAAAGCACTGCATCACAGAGCTATAGGTGTCATTACAGACCTGGGTTTGATTCTGGGCTGTATCACAACCGGCCGTGATCGGGAGTCCCATACGGTGGCACACAATTGTCCCAGTGTCGTCCAGGTTAGAGGAGGGTCGGGGGGGGGGGGGTGCAGTCCGACAGTATGCTCTCGATGGTGCTTTTGTAGGACACTGTGAGGACCCTTGGGGGCAAGCCTAATTTATTCATCCTCCTGAGGGTGAAGAGTCACTGCCGTGCCATCTTTACCACGGTGTATGTGTGGTTTGACCATTTCAGCTTGTCAGAGATGTTTACGCAGAGGAACTTGATGTTTTTGACCATCGCCATGGCGGCCCCGTTGATGTGCCCAGCCTGGTTCCTCCTGAAGTCCACAATCAGCTCCTTTGTTTTGCTGACGTTGCGGGAAATGTTGTTTACCTGACACCACGCTTTCAGTGTCTACCTCGTCTCTGTAGGCCGTCTTGTTGCTGTTGGTAATCAGGCCTACTGCCGTCATGTTGTCAGTGAACTTGATGGAGTTGAAACTGTGTGAGGCCACGCAGTCGTGGGTATACAGGGAGTACAGGAGGGGACTGAGAACGCACCCTTGTGGATTAGTGTGGAGGAGGTAATGTTGCCTACCTTCACCACCTGGCCCGAATGCTTCCGTTCTGCAGAGTTAAATAGAGGACAGGATGAATGGATGACATTTACTAAACAAGTGGAGAGAGTTAAGTGGGGGTGTAACACAGGGATATAATATAATAATAATATAATAATAATATGGCTTGGGGCCATTGCCATTCTTTTGCCATGGCCTATTCACCTCTGCCTCTTTGTCTGTATCCCACCCAGGGTCTTCTAACCTCTGAGACTGAGGGTTCCCATGGGGCCCAGGGGCTTGGCCTGGCTGAAGGTGTGAGATGGTCAGGTCTCTGGTGAGGAAGACTGGGAAGAGAGGGGTTGACCCCACCATTTGAACCTTCCACAGAGAGAGAAAGACAGAGAGATAAAGAGTGCAGGTGAACCCCTCTGTTTGAACCCTTCTTGAAAAAAGAGTGGGGAAGCGAGGGAGGGAGAGAATCCCCCACTGACAGAATGATAGGACAGAGAGATCCTGAAAAGACAACTCTGCTCTCCAAAAGCCAGCCAGGGCCACGGCCCCGTAGTGCTGTAAAGATTAGCAGCACAATAATGCCTGGCTGAGCACACATGTTTGTGTGTGTGTGTGTGTGTGTGTGTGTGTGTGTGTGTGTGTGTGTGTGTGTGTGTGTGTGTGTGTGTGTGCGTGCGTGCGTGCGTGCGTGCGTGCGTGCGTGCGTGCGTGCGTGCGTGCGTGCGAGAGAGAGAGAGGCTGAGTGTAAGATATTATTTTAACTGACAACTATTTAATTGGCATTCTTTCTCCAATATATTTACAATGACATAATTCACAGATAGTTTGTTTTATATATGTAATGTATACAATAGCTGTAGCTATTGGAGGACAGCACTAGGGTGTAGGGTGCAGCATGGTGTAGCTGGAGGACAGCTAGCTTTCATCTATGGGTACATTGACTTCAATACAAAACCTACGAGGCACATGGTTCTAACCCCCTTCCATAGACTTACACAGTAATTATGACAACTTCCGGAGGATGTGTTCTAACCTATCAGAGCTCTTGCAGCATGAACTGACATGTTGTCTACCCAATCAAAGGATCAGAGAATGAATATAGTACTGAAACCATAAGCTACAGCTAGCTAGCACTGCAGTACATAAAATGTGGTGAGTAGTTGACTCAAAGAGACAGAAAGACAGCTAGCTGGCTTAGCCTACTCAAATAACAGACTCAAACAGAGGGATGCTATGTTCGCTACAGTGGCTTGCGAAAGTATTCACCCCCCTTGGCATTTTTCCTATTTTGTTGCCTTACAACCGGGAATTAAAATAGATTTTTGGGGTGGAGGGTTGTATCATTTGATTTACACAACATGCCTACCACTTTGAAGATGCAAAATATTTCTATTGTGAAGCAAACAAGAAATAAGACAAAAAACTGAAAACTTGAGCGTGCATAACTATTTAGCCCCCAAAGTCAATACTTTGTAGAGCCACCTTTTGCAGCAATTACAGCTGCAAGTCTCTTGGAGTATGTCTCCATCAGCTTGGCACATCTAGCCACTGGGATTTTGCCCATTCTTCAAGGCAAAACTGCTCTAGCTTCTTCAAGTTGGATGGCTTCCCCTGGTGTACAGCAATCTTTAAGTCATACCACAGATTGAGGTCTGGGCTTTGACTAGGCCATTCCAAGACATTTTAACCACTCGAGTGTTGCTTTAGCAGTATAACACCATGGTGCCCTTCAAGCTCGTCATCAAGCTCGAGACCCTGGGTCTCGACCCCGCCCTGTGCAACTGGGTACTGGACTTCCTGACGGGCCGCCCCCAGGTGGTGAGGGTAGGCAACAACATCTCCACCCCGCTGATCCTCAACACTGGGGCCCCACAAGGGTGCGTTCTGAGCCCTCTCCTGTACTCCCTGTTCACCCACGACTGCGTGGCCACGCACGCCTCCAACTCAATCATCAAGATTGCGGACGACACAACAGTGGTAGGCTTGATTACCAACAATGACAAGACGGCCTACAGGGAGGAGGTGAGGGCCCTCGGAGTGTGGTGTCAGGAAAATAACCTCACACTCAACGTCAACAAAACAAAGGAGGTGATTGTGGACATCAGGAAACAGCAGAGGGAACACCCCCCTATCCACATCGATGGAACAGTAGTGGAGGGGGTAGTAAGTTTTAAGTTCCTCGGCGTACACATCACAGACAAACTAAATTGGTCCACCTACACAGACAGCATCGTGAAGAAGGCGCAGCAGCGCGTCTTCAACCTCAGGAGGCTGAAGAAATTCGGCTTGTCACCAAAAGCACTCACAAACTTCTACAGATGCACAATCGAGAGCATCCTGTCGGGCTGTATCACCGCATTGTATGGCAACTGCTCTGCCCACAACCATAAGGCTCTCCAGAGGGTAGTGAGGTCTGCACAACGCATCACCGGGGGCAAACTACCTGCCCTCCAGGACACCTACACCACCCGATGTCACAGGAAGGCCATAAAGATCATCAAGGACAATAACCACCCGAGCCACTGCCTGTTCACCCCGCTATCATCCAGAAGGCGAGGTCAGTACAGGTGCATCAAAGCTGGGACCGAGAGACTGAAAAACAGCTTCTATCTCAAGGCCATCAGACTGTTAAACAGCCACCACTAACATTGAGTGGCTGCTGCCAACACACTGACACTGACACTGACTCAACTCCAGCCACTTTAATAATGGGAATTGATGGGAAATGATGTAAAATATATCACTAGCCACTTTAAACAATGCTACCTAATATAATGTTCCCTACATTATTAATCTCATATGTATATGTATATACTGTACTCTATATCATCTACTGCATCCTTATGTAATACATGTATCACTAACTACTTTAACCTGTTGCGACGAGCAATCCCGTATCCGGGATCCTATTTATAGCCTCAAGCTCATTACCATAACGCAACGTTAACTATTCATGAAAATCGCAAATGAAATTAAATAAACATATTTGCTCTCAAGCTTAGCCTTTTGTTAACAACACTGTCATCTCATATTTTCAAAATATGCTTTTGAACCATAGCTAAACAAGCATTGGTGTAAGAGTATTGATAGCCTAGCATAGCATTAAGCCTAGCATTCAGCATGCAACATTTTCACAAAAACAAGAAAAGCATTCAAATAAAATAATTTACCTTTGAAGAACTTCAGATGTTTTCAATGAGGAGACTCTCAGTTAGATAGCAAATGTTCAGTTTTCCAAAAATATTATTTGTGTAGGACTAATCGCTTCGTTTTGTTCATCATGTTTGGCTACGAAAAAAACCTGTTTCCAGGAGTGTAATTATCGCCGCAAGCTCATTAGCATAACGCAACGTTAACTATTCATGAAAATCGCAAATAATAATAGATAATATCTTTGCAGTTTTGGAAACGTCAGAGTTTTTTCTTTCCAAAGCTGTTAATTATATGCATAGTCAAGCATCTTTTCGTGACAAAATATTTTGTTTAAAACGGGAACGTTTTTTATCCAAAAATTAAAAGAGCACCCCCTATCTCGAAGAAGTTAACTATGCCACTTTGTTTACATACTCATCTCATATGTATATACTGCACTCAATTCATGCTAGCATAGCGTTTTTCTTTATGGTCAAAAAGCTCAATTTTAGTCTCATCTGATTTGAGTACCTTCTTCCATATGTTTGGGGAGTCCCACATGCCTTTTGGTGAACACCAAACGAGTTTGCTAATTTTTTTCTTTAAGCAATGGCTTTTTTCTGGCCACTCTTCCGTAAAGCCCAGCTCTGTGGAGTGTACGGCTTAAAGTGGTCTTATGGACAGATACTCCAATCTCCGCTGTGGAGCTTTGCAGCTCCTTCAGGGTTGTCTTTGGTCTCTTTGTTGCCTCTCTGATTAATTCCCTCCTTGCCTTGTCCGTGAGTTTTGGTGGGCGGCCCTCTCTTTGCAGGTTTGTTGTGGTGCTATATTCTTTCCATTTTTTAATAATATATTTAATGGTGCTCCGTGGGATGTTCAAAGTTTCTAATATTTTTTTATAACCCAACCCTGATCTGTACTTCTTGATCTGTACAACTTTGTCCCTGACCTGTTTGGAGAGCTCCTTGGTCTTCATAGTGCTGCTTGCTTAGTGGTGTTACAGACTCTGGGGCTTTCAGAATGGGTGTATATATACTCAGACCATGTGACAATTAGATTGCACACAGGTGGATTTTATTTAACAAAGGGGGGGATACATACGCACGCACAACTTTTCCGTTTTATATTTGTTTGAATTTTTGGAAAAAATAAAATAAATCATTTCACTTCAACAATTTTGACTATTTTATGTATTCCCATTACATGAAATCCAAATAAAAATCCATTTAAATTTCAGGTTGTAATTCAACAAAATAGGAAAAATGCCAAGGGGGATGAATACTTCTGCAATGCATTGTAGCTGGCTCTGACTATCCAACATACCACTGGAACTATTTCAAGTCAAGGTAAGCTTTTGGTTTTACACATTTATTGCCACCCGGGGCCCGCTGGTGTAAGTGCTAAACTGCTTACTGACTGTACACCCATTTTAATAATGGGAATTGATGGGAAATGATGTAAATATATCACTAGCCACTTTAAACAATGCTACCTTATATAATGTTACTTACCCTACATTATTCATCTCATATACATATGTATATACTGTACTCTACAACATCGACTGCATCCTTATGTAACACATGTATCACTAGCCACTTTAACTATGCCACTTTGTTTACTTTGTCTTCTCTCATATGTATATACTGTACTATACCATATACTGTATGCTGCTCTGTACCATCACTCATTCATATATCCTTATGTACATTTCCTTATCCCCTTTATAAGACTAAATATTAGGTGATCAATTGAACTAGAAGCACAAGCATTTCGTAGTGGTTATGTGACAAATAAAATTTGATTTGATTTGATTTGATTTGAACGTTACTGTATGATTGTAGTGAGTTTACTAACACATTAGTTATATTCTCTATGTCGACTATGACATTACTTTAGCTAATATGGTGACAACGATGCAGGCTGTGTGTAGTGGTTATGATATGGTTTGTCTTGGAATGTTTTTTTCACCTGGTCACATACAGCTGATGAAGTCCACAAGCAAAGGGAAAATGTGAGTCGAGGTGAGTGCATAGATGCGAGAAGGTATACAACGTGGCTGATATGAAAGTGAACTGTGTTTTCTTGTGATCAGGGGTGTATTCATTCCACCTATTCTGTTGGAAAAAATGTTTCTTAAACGGAAGCAAATGTAACGAAAAAGGGATAAACATACCTGAATATGTCCCATAGAAACACTCATTTGCAACTGTTGGACTAATGATTACAGCTTAGACCAGCTAGATGCAGGCAAGAGTGTGCAAAGTGGTATAGAATGTGTCACTCTCTGTCCATGTGTTACTGTCTGTCACGTCAAATGTTTCTCTCAACCTATGTGCACTTAATGTACGTTGTAAACTTTTATTCATAGGCTAGGTTGTAGCAACCTCATGTTGGGTGTAGGGAAAATGTTTGTATCGTGTAGTAACCTAAACCTATCGCTGTTACATTGACCCTGAATGGAATATGAATGATAGTTATCCAATATACTGTAATAGAAATAAGGCCATGCTCATGAAAAAATTGTCCTTACTCATCTTAAACGGCACCAACAGCCACGGACAACTATGTATTCATACCGTGACTCTTCCATATCCATGGGATGTCTACTACCTTATGCCATATTTAGTCGTTGTTTGTGTGCGTCTGTAAGTTGTTGTTTATATAAATTATAAAGAATCTGCACATGCTTCATGATATCCAAAGAAATAAGCATAAGGCTCTTGAATATTTAAAGAGATCGTCAGCCGATGTGGTTTTCCTTCACACTTCACAAAAGGAGAAATAGAAATAGAATATTTAAGGAGTAGCTGGGTTGGAGAGGCCTATGCTGCCATCTACTGTATATCCACCCAGGGGCATACCTGGTATATATATATACTACAGACTCAATAATTCATGCCTTCTGGGAGTGCTATAAAGTCCTAAAGTGATGGCAGGGTTAGAAAGCTGGCTTTCAGAAATTGTACAATGTAAATGTACTTTTAATCCGGATATCTGCATATTTGAAGACATAGTACATGGGGGTGTGGTGAGATACCCAATGGGTTGGACAATATTATTTTTGTCACTTATATTGACGAAGCTGTTACTTTAATACTGGAAGTAGAATCATACTCCAACGTTAAGAGAACGGAAGAATCAAATGTTTTATGATCTAAATATTGAAAAAAAACAGACAGATACAACATAACACAATTTTAGATTGGAAACAGGGTGTGGATACGTGTGGGTCTGAGTAAGTGTCGTTCTATGGCCCGCCTTGTCCCCTGATCTTGTCTCCGTGTGTGTCTGTGAATGTATGTATATGTACAGCAATAGCCAAATAGGTTAGGCCTGGACTAGATTATAGTATATACATATGAAGTGGGTAAAACAAGATGTAAACATGATTAAAGTGACCAGTGTTGCATGTCTACACTATGTACATAGGCATTAGCCTCTAAGGTGCAAGGTTGAGTAACCGGCTGGTAGCCGGCTAGTGACAGTGACTAAAGTTCAGTGCAAGGTACTGGGTGGAGGCCGGCTAGTGGTGACTATTTAACAGGTTGATGGCCTTGACATAGAAGCTGTTTTTCAGTCTCTCGGTACCACCTTTGATGCACATGTACTGGCCATACCTTTTGGATGGGAGAACAGGCGGTGGCTGGGGTGGCTGAGGTCCTTGATGATTTTCTTGGTGTTCCTGTGACATGGGGTGCTGTAGATGTCCTGGAGGGCAGGCAGTGTGCCCCCAGTGATGTGTTGGGACCACACCAACCTCTTGAGAGCCCTGCGGTTGCGGACATTGCAGTTGCCATATCAGTTGGCTATACATTATACAGCCCAGGAAGATGTGCTTAATGGTGCATCTGTAAAAGTTTGTGAGTATCCATGCCAAATTTCTTCAGCCTCCTGAAGAAGCTGTGGGAGAGGCTATTTTCCTGGCACCACTCTGCTAGGACCCTCACTTCCGCTCTGTAGGCTGTCTCATCGTTGTTGGTAATCAGGCCTACCACTGTTGTGTCATCTGCACACTTGATGATTAAGTCGGAGACATGTGTGGCCACACAGTCATGCGTGAACAGGGAATACAAGAGAGGGCTGAGCACACACCCTTGTGGGGCCCCTGTGTTGAAGATCAGCGTAGTGGTGTTGTTGCCTACCTTTGCTTAAATGTCTTACTCACGAGAGCTCACAGTCTTCGGGAGCGGCGGGGGCTGTGTTTCTCTTGTAGCGGGCAAAGAAGGTGTTTAGCTTGTCCGGTAGCAAGACATGCCTGGTTTTCCCTTTATAATCCATTATTTTATGGAGTCCCTGCCACACACTTCTTATGTCTGAGCCGTTGAATTAAGACCTCCAGAATCTATCGCCCGTGGTTCAAACCCCCACCTCGACTATATCTCGGGTCGCACATCTTAATTCCGCCATTGAACAAAACCCTTCTGAGAAATGCAGTCCATGATTGTGTCATTGCAGAGGGGCCAAAGACAGAGGACTTCATTTGTTGTTGGCTGTTCTAATTTTTTGTCCTCCTAAAATGTATTCAGTGTATTCAAGACCCATTGATCCCTCCCTCTCTCCTCAACTCTCTGACGTGTGAGGGACAGAGAGTCCCGGTGGCCGGCGCAAGGTTAAAGGAAGCCTGGGTTTGAACTCTGCGCTCTGAGCCCACCATTATGGAAATCAAACACAGGCTTTGTCTCTCTGCTCCCTCTGTACTGAGTAGATTGAAGAGGGAAAAAACAATTTAATCCATTTTAAAATAAGGCTGTAAGTTAAACCAGATGAGAGTCCAGCAGTCAGAATCAGTTCAGTTATTGCTGATTATTTGATTCATACAGGTGATTCCTCACAAAACGAGAGCTAAAAAAGACCATTTGCTCACATTGTATATAGACTTATTTTTCGACTGTATTATTGACTGTATGTTTGTTTTTTCTCAACTTGCCTACCTGGTACAATAAAGGTGAAATAAATAAATAAATGATTTGGGTGATTTTCACGAAATGTAATCCTTAGAAGAGTCATTTGGAGGAAGGATTGTTGACAGAAATTTGACAGTTGTATCATTAAAGCATAATTAAAGTTAGTGTAGTCATCAATGTAACTATCCTGCAAATCACCAGCAGAGGGCGACCATTTTTTATACATTTTCGCATCCACTCCATTGAATTGGATCATGACTCTAAAAGTAGCAGAGATCCCATTGCGGAACGTTGATATGCCCATTGGGTATATTATGTTTGACATAACATTAGCCAAATCAACTTTTTATTTAGTAAATATTCATGTTTATATTTTTCAATATGAATAAATCAAGGTAAGAAAATTGTTATTGAAATCAAAATACTACTCGTGTTACAGAGCAAGCAGTAAAGCGTCATATGACATCAAATGTAGCTTTTAAGCACAAAAAAGGATTCATTATTTCTATTAGATTCATTATTTCTCAATTACACAAATGTCTAATATACTGAAAAAATATATAAACGTAACAAGCAACAATTTCAATGATTTTAAAGAGTTTCAGTTCAAATAAGGAAATCAGTCAATTGAAATTAATTCATTAGGCTCTAATCTATGTATTTCACATGACTAGGCAGGGGTGCATCCATAGGTGGGCCTGGGAGTGTATAGGCCTACCCACCTGGGAAGCATGCCCAGCCAATCAGAATGAGTTTTTCCCCACAAAAGGGCTTTATTACAGACATAGATACTCCTTAGTTTCATCGGCTGGTCTCAGACAATCCCACAGGTGAAGAAGCCGGATGTGGAGGTCCTGGGCTGGTGTGGTTACACTTGGTCTGCAGTTGTGAGGCTTGTTAGACGTACTGCCAAATTCTTTAAAATGACATTGGAGGCATCTTATTGTAGAGAAATTAACATTAAATTATCTGGCAACAGCTCTGGTTGACATTCTTGCAGTCAGCATGCCAATTGCAAGCTCCTTCAAAACTTGAGACATCTGTAACATTGTGTTGTGTGACAAAACTGCACAGTGGCCTTTTATTGTCCCCAGCACAAGGCACACCTGTGTAATGAACATGCTGTTTAATCAGCTTCTTGATATGCCACACCTTTCAGGTGGATGGATTATCTTGGCAAAGGAGAAAAGTTTAGTAACAGTGATGTAAACAAATGTGTGTACATAATTTGAAAGAAATATATTTTTTGGTGCATGGAAAAATTCTGGAATCATCAAATCAAATCGAATTTGTCACATGCGCCGAATACAACATGTTTAGACCTTACTGTGAAAAGCTTACTTACAAGCCCTTAACCAACAATGCAGTTCAAGAAATCAAGTTAAGAAAATATTTACTAAATAAACTAAAGTAAAAAATAAAATGGAAAGTAACACAATAAAATAACAATAATGAGGCTATATATAGGGGGTACCGGTACCAAGTCAATGTGCGGGGGTACAGGTTAGTCAAGGTCATTTGTACATGTAGGTAGGAGTAAAGTGACTATGCATAGATAATAAACAGTGAGTAGCAGCAGTGTACATGTAGGTAGGGGTAAAGTGACTATGCATAGATAATAAACAGTGAGTAGCAGCAGTGTACATGTAGGTAGGAGTAAAGTGACTATGCATAGATAATAAACAGTGAGTAGCAACAGTGTAAAAACCAAAAGTTTGGACAGAAGAACAGCTCAAAATATACAAAGAGAAATTAGTGTTTCGTTACTTTAAGACATGAAGGTCAGTCAATACGGAACATTTCAGAGTTTGAAAGTTTCTTCAAGTGTAGTCGCAAAAATCTTCAAGCAGTGTGATGAAACTGGTTCTCATGACGACCGCCACAGGAAAGGAAAATGCAGGGTTACCTCTGCTGGAGAGGACTCATTAGAGTTACCAGCCTCTAATGCAGCCCAAATAAATGCTTAACAGACACATATCAACTGTTCAGATGAGACTGCATGAATAAGGCCTTCATGGTCGAATTGCTGCAAAAAACAATACTAAAGGACACCAATAATAAGAAGAGAATTGCTTGGGCCAAGACACACGAGCAATGGACATTAGACCGATGAAAAATGTCCTTTGGTCTGATGAGTCCAATTTTTTTTATTTTTGGTTCCAATTGCCATGTCTTTGTGAGATGCAGAGTAGGTGAACGTATGATCTCTGCATGTGTGGTTCCCAATGTGAAGCATGGAGGAGGAGGTGTGATGGTGTGGGGCTGCTTTGCTGGTGACACTGTCAGTGATTTATTTAGCCACCACAGCATTCTGCGGGTATATGCCATCCCATCTGGTTTGCGTTTAGTGGGACTATAATTTGTTTTTCAACAGTACAATGACCCAACATACCTCTAGGCTGTGTAAGGGCTGTTTGACCAAGAAGGAGGGTGATGGAGTCCTGCATCAGATGACCTGGCCTACACAATCCTCCCAGCCTCAACCCAATTGAAATGGTTTGGGTTGATTTGGACCACAGAGTGATGGAAAAGCAGCCAAAACATGCTCAGCATATGTGGGAACTCCTTCAAGACTGTTGGAAAAGCATTCCAGGTGAAGCTGGTTGAGAGAATCCCAAGAGTGTGCAAAGCTGTCATCAAGGCAAAGGTTGGGTACTTTGAAGAATCTCAAATATAAAATACATTTTGAATTGTTTAACACTTTTTTGGTTACTACATGATTCCATATGTGTTATT
The DNA here is from genome assembly GCF_021184085.1 of Oncorhynchus gorbuscha. Classification (NCBI taxonomy): domain Eukaryota; kingdom Metazoa; phylum Chordata; class Actinopteri; order Salmoniformes; family Salmonidae; genus Oncorhynchus; species Oncorhynchus gorbuscha. The sequence goes on along the minus strand of NC_060199.1, from coordinate 2,839,517 downwards.
TCTGTCACACCCTGATCTGTTTCACCTGTCTTTGGGATTGTCTCCACTCCCCTCCAGGTGTCACCCATCTTCCCCATTATCCCCTGTGTAGTTATACCTGTGCTCTCTGTTTGCCTGTTGCCAGTTCATCTTGTTTGACAAGTCAACCAGCGTTTTGTCTCAGCTCCTGCTTTTCCCCTGTCTCTCTTTTTCTCGCCCTCCTGGTTTTGACCCTTGCCTGTCCTGTCTCTGAGCCCACCTGCCTGACCACTCTGCCTGCCGCTGACCCTGAGCCTGCCTGCCGTCCTGTACCTTTGACCCACCTCTGGACTACCGACCTCTGCCTGACCCTGAGCCTGCCTGCCTTCCTGTACCTTTGCCCCACCTCTGGATTATCGACCCCTACCTGCCTTGACCTGTTGTTTGCCTGCCTCTGTTGCTGTAATAAACATTGTTACTTTGACACATTCTGCCTCTGGGTCTTACCTTAAAACCTGATATTTTCATAGTTTTGAAGTCTTCACTATTATTCTACAATGTAGAAAATAGTAAAATAAAATAAAATTAAAACCCTTGAATGAGTAGGTGTCTCCAAACTTTTGAGTGGTACTGTAGGTCCTGGATGGCAGGAAGCTTGGCCCCAGTGATGTACTGGGCTTTACGCACTAACCTCTGTAACGCCTTTCGCTCGGATGCTGAGCAGTTGCCATATCAGGTGGTGATGCAACCAGTCAGGATGCTCTCAATGGTGCAGCTATAGAACTTTTTGAGCATCTGAGGACCCATGCCAAATCTCAAGTCTCCTGAGGGGGAAAAGGCATTGTCGTGCCGTCTTCACAACTTTCTTGGTGTGTTTGGACCATGATATTTTGGTGGTGATGTGGACACCAAGGAACTTGAAACTCTCGACCCGCTCCACTACAGCCCCATCGATGTGAATGGGGGAGTATTCGGCCCTACCTCTTCTTTAGTCCACGATCATCTCCTTTGTCTTGATCACGTTGAGGGAGAGGTTGTTGTCCTGGCACCACACTGCCAGGTTTCTGACCTCCTCCCTATAGGCTGTCTCATCATTGTCAGTGATCAGGCCTACCACCCTTGTGTTGTTAGCTAACTTAACAATGTTTTTTAGTCGTTCTTGGCTATACTGTCATGGGTGAACAGGGATTACAGGAGAGGACTAAGCACGCACCCCTGAGGGGCCCCCGTGTTGAGGATCAGCGTGGAAGATGTGTTGTTGCCTACCCTTACCAACTGGGGGCGGCCCGTCAGGAAGTCCAGGATCCAGTTGCTTAGTGATGAGCTTTGAGGGATCTATGGTGTTGAACGCTGAGCTGTAGTCAATCAACAGCATTCTCACATAGGTGTTCCTTTTGTCCAGGTGGGAAAGGGCAGTGTGGAATGCGTTTGAGATTGCATCATCTGTGGATCTGTTGGGGCGGTATGCGAATTGGAGTGGGTCTAGTGTTTCCGGGATGATGTTGTTGATGCTAGCCAAGACCAGCCTTTCAAAGCACTTCGTGGCTACCTACGTGAGTGCTACTGGGCGGTAGTCATTTAGGCAGGTTACTTTCTTGGGCACAGGGACCAAGAAAGTGAAGGTACAGACACCTCACAAGTCCTCAACTGGCAGCTTCATCAAATAGTACCTGCAAAACACCAGTCTCAATGTCAACAGTGAAGACTCCGGGATGCTGTCCTTCTAGGCAGAGTTGCAAAGAAAAAGACATATCTCAGACTGGCCAATAAAAATAATTATGATTAAGATGGGCAATAGAACACAGACACTGGACTGAGGAACTCTGCCCAGAAGGCCAGCATCCCGGAGTCGCATTCAGTTGTACAACTGACTAGGTATCCCCCTTTCCCTTCCTTTATACTCAATCCAATTCCACATTTTGTTCAATGGAGACAGTGCAGTTCTGCTCTAAACACACGTTTCTAACGCAGCATGTGAGCGACGCTTGGTGGAAAAAGAAATGAATGGCAGCACTGTCTTTTCTTTTTTGGAACTCTGGGTGTGTTGTCAACGTATGGCCTCTAGGTGTCAGCCAGTAGCTATTCTAGCCTGGTTCTGATTCGAGCAGAGGAGTGGGAACTGGAAAACTGACTGCACAATCTTGGATTCTACCGAGAATGGTGACAAAACAACACAACTTCCAGGTAATCACTATAGTAGAAAGGTTATGAAATAGGTTACATTGTCACTGTTTGAATTAAATATGAGCAGTGGCTGTAGCACTATGTGAAATTCTTCCCAATCCTCCATATACTGGTTCTGAGGACCGAAAGGGGTGCACATTTTTGTTTTTTGCCCTAGCACTAACACACCTGATTCAAATAATCAAAGGACTGATGGGTTGATTAGTTCAATTGTGGTAGTGCTAGGGTAAAAACAAAAATATTCACTCCTTTTGGTCCTCAGGACTAAGATTGGGATGCTCTGTGTAACATATAAATAAAGTGACCAACCCTTGAGTTGACTACCCTCCTAGAAAAAGATAGCTGCATCAACATTATCAACATTACACTTTCTCTTCCTTTTTTCTCACTTTCCAACTAAACTTTCCCTGGGCAAAGTTGGTAATTTTACTCACCACTGTACAAAGTACACTAAGTTCTCTACATCACATTCAAATCAAGCTTTATTTATAATTCAGACAGATGCACAATTCAGACAGATGCAATGCGCTTCACTGAAGAAAAAAAAACATGAAAAACTATATAAATGAAAACAGAAATATCTACTACACAACAAACATCAGAGGATAAAAAAACTAAAGAATAACAATAACAATAAAAACTGAAAGACTACAAACCACCCCAAGGAAAAGCAGAGCTAAAAAGGTGTGTTTTAAGATCTCTTTTAAATATGTCCACTGTTTCGACCCCCGTCAGGTTCTCTGTCAGGCTCTTCCAGGGGCTGGGAGTATAGTAACTAAAGGCTACCCCTCCACGCCTCTTGGTCCTAGTCTTTGGGCTATTGTGGTTGACACTATCAAACAAAACTAGTGTGCAGCCAATGAAACATTTGTATGAAATTGCATTGCCTAATCAGTGATATGGAGTAAACAGCGGAGCTTACAGCTACAGTGAAGAAACTGACAGAGGCATTGGCTTTGCTGTATGTTGAGGCACCCATAGAGAAGGAACTACAACTAGAGGCCAGTTATTATGTCAGTGAGCAGAGCTCTAGCCTGTCCTGACAGGCCTGTCTCTGCTCAGGAACTCATTGTTCTGTTTTTCCTCTCTGTGATTTCACCATAGCCTCAGCAAATGCATTCCACACACACAGTGTACACAGCCACACACATACATGCATCAACACTCACCATAGCCTTGAGACATACATTCCCTAAAGTCAGAGGGCAGACCTGCTTCCTGTGACATGTTACACACTCACTCACACTATGAATATTTCTGCTGCAATTAAGATTGACTCCACACATTGAAGGACAAGGTACTATACAACAAAGGTATGCTTAGATTTTTGAGAAAAGCTTGAGTCAGGTCAATGTCAACCTCTTCACTTGAGGTCCAAGATTCCACCCCATGCTTCTCCTAAATGACTAGTATTGGTATTCTAATTCCTAATTCTATGGCTTCTCCCTTGGCCCCTCGGGATAGCCGTGGGTGGATAAAGGATGATCCAGATCACTAAACACTGACAGAAGGGAATGCAGATCTACTCTGCCAGTCAGATCAATTATTCAGAACAAGAAGATAAGGGCATTCTCACACACTGACTTTTTCATGCTAGACATGCTGCTTTGTGAGTTAATTTATTTTGTCACTAAACCAAGATAATATAGGCTAGCCTGGTTTGTTAGGCCCACCGGGGTTGACAGACAGAGACCTCGTACATAATTATACTTTACAAGGCTTATAATATAAAATACTTATACAATACTTAGTTTGTAAAATATCCAGTATATATCCAGTATATATCTGTCAACAATTATATATGCCTATAGTATTTGGTCAGAGTATTGTTATATAAATGGTTAAATTGTATTGCTCCTTCTACCTCTGAGCAGCCCAAAAGTCTTCACAGATCGTAGCCACAGGGGGCACTTTCCACTGAAATTGAAACCCACCCGCTTGCTGACCAATTTACGTAGCTAACTCCAGGCGCCAGGAGGCGCTGCTGTCCATGTCGAAGGACGCCCGGTTCACCGTAGTGCTTGTGTTGGTCTCAGCTCCTCGCTCAGTGAAAATTGCTGGGAGACCGAGAAGAAACAGTTTAATACATCGTTTCATGTACATGTGTGTGCCACAAATCTGGTCTCGTACCTCCAGCGAATTCATCTTCACGGACACGCGTGAAACGACAATGCGGAGATAATTGAGGGAGACACGGCGCGACATTTTCTTGTTTTTATTGCGAGTGAAATCACTGCTGGCGACGAAATGTCGGGGAAAATAGAGAGCAAACAAGGTAAGCAGTCCAGCCGACTGGCGCCTCATTCCACTGCTCTATCCTGGGGACGGGGATATCACACACATTGGGGACGGGTAGGCCCGGCTTTGGGGCTCTCGTTGCGTCCGGGACTCTTCACATATTTTCCATAGGACACGTTTTCTTACCCGGTAGAGTAACCGGGTTTTCCACACCATGGCTGTGTCGGGGTAACGGTGTAGAAATGTTCGCCAGTTTAGCGTATGTTGACCGACAACATTCTAGCTAACTAACGTTGGCACTTTTCCTTCGCTTGTAAGATAGTAACGGTACTATAACGTTAGTACTAGTACTCGAATAAATAACTTAAGTATTAGCTCGCTCAACTTCATCTAGATACCAGATGTTTCCTAGTTCATTTTAGCTTAACCAGCTGTGCTGGCTAAGTTTTTAAACCGGTGGGGCAACGCCATACAGCAACAAGCATATCTTCTGTGCTAGACAACTTATTTGCAGGCTAAGTAACTCAATTTGACCTCCAGCTTTAACTGGGGTTGCAATCACACCGGACTAATGTATCACACCCGCCCTCCCGGTGTTGTCAAATTGACTTTCCATTGTGCACGTGGCATATCTCCTTTGCAATGACATGTGTTGCAGCAGTGTCTGACACAATATTTACAGTGTCCACGCTGTGATGCAAAAGTGAACTATGTGTAATAATACAAAGTGAAGGCATCCTTATCTAGGAATATGGCGTTCAGTACAACGGGAGGCCTGATTTCATCGCCTGGTGAAGGGAACTATCTCCGCTAGTAGCCCACCCCTCCAGCTGTCTCTCTGTTTCGCCTCTTGACCCCCGCGGTGATGCCTGCAGCTCACGGTTGCACACACTACACATTGGGCAGTGGTGGGAGTGTGTTGTCCACAGAGAGACGGCCCACCAAACAGGTGTAAAGTTTCCGACTGTATGTCTATTAGTTCTTATGGCAGTAGCAGAGCCATTGGATTGTTGCAACCTGGTCTAAGATCATTTCGTATTATTCTGTAGGTAAATACCAGACAGAATTTAGTATGTTATGTGTGGTATGGTTACTTAAGGCTGGGTGGGTGTATAACACAAACATCTAACAACCCAAAGGTAGCAGTTCAAATCTCATTATGAACAGCTTTAGATTTTTAGCCCCTAACTTCATAGTACTTTTTAGCAACTACTTAGCATGTTAGCTAACCTTATAAACTCAAAAACTCCTAAACTTAACCCCTAGCCTCGCTAATGTCAGCAAGCTAGCTAACAGTGGCCACCTAGCTAGAATTCGTGACATTTACATTTAGCAAATTCGTAACATCTAGTATGTTGTGCAAATTCGTAACATAATACAAATTGTAATTTGTAACATATCATACATAAATGGGTGATGGACATCCAAAAAATAACATACTGTTCAATGAAAAAACATCATACTAAATGGAGCCTCACAGATTTACGTACAGAATGATACTAAATGCTCTGAGACCAGGTTGATTGTCTGAGCTGCCCTAGATGTGTGCATATGTATGACCGAGTGATATGACATTAAAGGCTGCACTTTGTCCACACATAAAGATTCACACAATCCTGTCTCTGAGCTCTACAGACAATTCCTTTGACCTTATGGTTGGTTTTTGTGCTGATGTGCACTGTCAACCTTATATAGACAGGTGTGTGCCTTTCCAAATCATGTCCAATCAATTACATTTATCACTGGTGGACTCCAATCAAGTTGTAGAAACATCAAGGATGATCAATGGAAACAGGATGCACCTAAGCTCAGTTTTGAGTGTCATAGTAAAGGGTCTGAATACTTATGTAAATAAGGTATTTCAGTTTTTATCTATAATATATTTGCAAAAGATTCTAAACACCTGTTTTCACTTTGGTATTGTGTTTAGATTGATGAGAGAAAAAAACTATTTAATACACTTTAGAATAAGGTTGGAAAAATGTGGGAAGAGTCAAGGGGTCTGAATACTTTCCGAATATAGTAAATGTTTTCTGCGCTTATGAGAATGACTGAATGCCATGTGTGGCTGCCTGGCTGGTCCCTTGGGGTTTGTCCGCCTGCGCATGTTTACCAGGTCACCTGTTCAGTCTGCTGTCTTTGCTGCTCTGTTCTATATGTGTCCATCAATTCCAGATCTGTCCCTCCAGGGCAGGGCAAACAGACACACTATGTTGGATGCAAGTAAGCTGGAAAGAGGGACTAGGCCCGGCCTGGGCGCCATGGAAACAAACTAAGCTGAGGCACACCAGTGGCACAAGGGCTGGATGTGTAGCTACTGTAGGAGAGCTGGAGAAAAGCACATGTTTTGTTCCCCAGAGAGAGAGGGAATGAAGGAAAGATAAAAGGGTGTCTGTGTGGGCTGTAAGAGGAATCTTCAGAGAACTTGGTCTTATGGTCGGGAAGAGAGAATTTGTCCAATTCCTTGACTCCGGGCAATACTTGAACTAAAGGGGGAGAGTGTATGTACAGTGCATTTGGAAAGTATTCAGACCCCTTGACATTTTCCACATTTTGTTACGTTACAGCCTTATTCTAAAATGTATTACATAATATTTTAAATTAATCGGCCATTATGATTAATCGGTCGACCTCTAATAGAGATAGCTGATGTAAGCGGGCAGTGGTGGTATGTCATGTCACTGTTAGTAATAGTGTCCGTGTAGAAACACAGGCTTTATAATTAGCTCAGTGACTTCTGTCTGACCGGACAGAGCCAATGGAGCAGCCGGCCACAGCGTAACTGATCCATCCATTTCCTTATTTTAGCCTCTCTGCCTGCCCTACCCCTAGCTGTGTGTGCATGCATGCACACGCCTTACAGACCAGACCACAAGTCTTCTGGATGAGCAGGCAGCACAGCGATGATACTGGCGGCATAGAAAAATATATTTTGCCTCTGCTGCACTGTATAGACTAGAGATAGTCTCCCTTCTCCAGTGTGCTACAAACAAACAATACCAAGTAGCTTTTATTATGACATTATTATTATGTCTCACAGGGTTCATGTAGGTTTTGGTGACTGAAAGAGTGCTCAGCTATAAGCCGTGGTGCTGCAATTTTGAGTATTTTAGCGGTCCCTTGGAATGAGAGACTTTCACTTACTCTGTAGACCTTAGATGTGCTTTAATTGTGTTTGGGAGCACACAAGTGTGAGGGGGAGCCAGAGAGGGCGGAAACCGACTGGAGGCTTGGTTGGAATGGAGTTATTGACGGAGTACTGTCCTATCTGGAGGAACCAAGGATGGGATAAACAAATAGATTGAGGAGAGCAACTGACGGAGTACTGTTCTTCCAACAGAAGATTTTCATGGTCAGAGTGCTTTACAGAGGACACTGTTGGCATCAGTTGGGGAGCCCAGTAAAAATTGTGCTAGGAGTTGCAACCCTGTACTCTTTTATGAAACCCCTCTTGTACAGATCCATTTAGCACTGAAGCGATTCTCTCAGGGGTTGTGCGGCATCCACCCCGGTTCCAATGAATTCCTGGTTATCTGTGGTGTTCGGTCATTTGATGCAGTAGGACCCAAGCGATTTGATCCCTGTATTTACATCATGGGTCTGACCTCCCACCCCTTAGATCTAAATGCCAATCAATATTCAATGAATCCTTCTCTGGATGTCACTGATACAGACAGCCAAGGACCTGCTTCCCTTGATGACTGGCCTGGACTTGTTTACTAAGAACCTCTGCTAAAGGAGACTGGAGTATGTTACCCCTGAAGCCCATTTCTCAATACTTATACAGGATTCTTCTTCAACCTCTCGTGATTCAGGGAAAGTTTTGAGCCAGCTCATCGTTAAGGATATTCTATTCCTATGATCTTTCTACCCATGTTTTGTGGTCTAAGGACGGCAGTTTAGTGAGTGACTAACATGGACACATATAGACTCTGAATTGGCCAATCTTCTGTCTACGTGGAGTTCATCACACTTACAGCAGAAGCTTGACTGTCAACAACAGTTGTGAAATGACTTCTACTCTGTGAATTTGTCGGTGATCATCATCTAGGTAGCCTAGCTTACATTCCCCTGAGCTGACTGTAAACAGTTGTTGGACAGTAACTCAAGGTTGTGTCAAATTGGACAACCTGGACCAAGTGTCTGAATGGAGGACTGCAGGACTCCTAGATAGGAAACACAAGCTGGAGGAGCCAAGGCTCTTCTGAAGATGCAGAATCTTTACACGGAGAACTAGATGAGGAATAATCAGGTGGTTTAAACCAACACACACCTGGTCACATCAACAGTAATTGCACAACTATGGGGATGTATGGTGATCCCCAAACACTTGCTTCATATTGAAGCATTTCTATTTACAGTGGTCGTTGGTTGAGCAGTTTTATTTTACTTGATCTGTTGATTAGATGAAGACCAATGGAAGTATTTGTTAGTTTGTTTCACTCTTGCACCTCAGTAGGCCTTTTTTTTCTTGCGCTAAATGCCTCCATGCTTGAATATGTTCTTCTTTTGGGATGGATGGAAAAACCGTATTTTCTTCTCAAAGTCAAGCCATTCAAAGCCATCCTGTTTTTAGAGCTTTTATGTAAAGAAAAATAGAAGTGCTGGCCGGAATGCAGCACCGGGGACATTCTTCCCTGGGCTTTTTGTGTATTGTGGCATTTGTAAAGGTGCTCATTTGCTGTACTGCAGTTTAGGGTGGACCCAGCCAGCCAGAGGAGTACACTAGCAACAGCTCTCCACAGCCTGGCCTGTGCAGAGTGGACAATATGGGCCTGGGCTCTCAACCCCGAGTCGTCTCATTGTTTCATCCATCTGATCCATCTCGTTTCATCCACCAGCTTCAGATAGATTGAAAACAGTATTAGCCTCAATGAGGAAATGTGTTTGCACATTGTTATTATAAATGACCAACTGAAAAGATGGCGCTGAAGAACATGGCTGACGTTTTCTCCCAAACAATTGTTACATTTTATTTTTTTGCCTTTTGTGTAACTTATTTTTAAACTTATTGTGTACATAATGTTGATGCTACAGTATCTTATCACCCAAAATAACTTCTGGACATCAGAAAAGAGATTACTCACCGCGGACTGGAAACTTTTCCTTGAACGAGTTTGATGAGAAGGATATCCTGCTTTCATTGGAACAGGCCCAGATCCACCACCTATGTGTGAAGAAAAGACGCCGGGAAAGTGGTTGCAGATCAGGGATCCTTCTGAGAATCCGTAGGCGAGCGAGCAAACTCCCAATGCCTTCCGTTCTCTTACGTGCAATCGTTGGAAAATACAATTTAAGACCTACTATTAAGATTATCCTACCAACGGGACATTAAAAACTGTAACATCTTATGTTTTACTGAGATGTGGCTGAACGAAGAAACTAAAAATATCGAGCTGCCGGGATTTTCCATGCACCAGCAGAACAAAGACGCTACCTCTGGTAAGACAAGGAGTGTGTGTGTGTGTGTCTTTTGTCATTAACAGCTGGTGCGCGATGTCTAATATTATGGTCTCGTGGTGTTGCTCGCCTAAGGTAGAGTACCTTATGATAAGTTGTCGACCACACTATCTACCAAGAGTTCTCATCTGTATTATTCATAGCCATCTATTTACCACCACAAAGTGAAGCTGGCACTAAGACCGCTCTCATCCAATTCTATAAGGTCATAGGCAAAGAAGAAAATGCTCATCCAGAAGTGGCGCTCCTAGTGGCCTGGGAATTTAATGCAGTCAAACTTAAATCAGTTTTACCAAATTAACAGCCTGTCACATGTGCAACCAGAAAAAAATAAATCCTGGACCACACTTACTCCACACACGGAGATGCATACAAAGCTCTCCCCCGCCCTCCATTTGGCAAATCTGACCATAATTATATCCTCCAGATTCCCACTTGCAAGCAGAAACTGAAGCAGGAAGTACCAGTGACTCGCTCAATACCGAAGTGATCAGATGACACGGATGCTACTCTACTAGACTGTTTTGCTAGCACAGACTGGAATATGTTCCGGGGTTCATCCAATGGCATTGAGGAATACGCCACCTCAGTCATCGCCTTCATCAATAAGTGCATCGATGATGACGTCCCCACAGTGACTGTACGTACATATCCCAACCAGAAGCCATGGATTACAGGCAACATCCACATCGAGCGAAAGGCTAGAGCTGGCCGCTTTCAAGGAGTGGAAGACTAATCCGGACACTTATAAGAAATCCCGCTATGCCCCCAGACGAACCATCAAACAAGCAAAGAGTCAATACAGGATTAAGATTGAATCCTACTACACCAGCTCTGACACTCGTAGGATGTGGCAGGGCTTGAAAGCTATTAGACTACAAAGGGAAACCCACATGCGAGCTGCTCAGTGACGTGAGCCAACCAGACGAGCTAAATGCTTTTTTATGCTTGCATTCGAGGCAAGCAACACTGAAGCATGCACGAAAGCGCCAGCTGTTCTGGATGACTATGATAACGCTCTCTGTAGTTGATGTGAACAAGACCTTTAAACAGGTCAGCATTCACAAAGACGCTGGGCCAGACGGATTACCAGGACGTGTCCTCAAAGCATGCGCTTCACTGACATTTTAAACCTCTCCCTGTCCGGGTCTGTAATACCTACATGTTTCAAGCAGACCACCATAGTCCCTGTGCCCAATGGAAGCGAAGGTAACCTGCCTAAATGATTACCGCCCCGTGACACTTACGTCGGTAGCCATGAAGTGCTTTGAAAGGCTGGTCATGGCTCACATCAACCGCATCCTCCCGGACACCCTAGACCCACTCCAATTTGCATACCGCCCCAACAGATCCACAGATGAGGCAATTTCCCACCTGGACAAAAGGAACATCTATGTGAGAATGCTGTTCATTGACTACTGAGCTAAAGACTCTGGGACTAAACACCTCCCTCTGCAACTGGATCCTGGACTTCCTGACAGACCGCCCCCAGGTGGTAAAAGTAGGCAACAACACGTCTGCCACGCTGATCCTTAACACTGGGGCCCCACAGGGGTGTGTACTTTGTCCCCTCCTGTATTCCCTGTTCACCCACGACTGCCAAACGACGTCTCCAACACCATCTTTAAGTTTGACGACACAACAGTGGTAGGCATGATCACCGACAACGATGAGACGGCCTATAGGGAGGTGGTCAGAGAATTGCCTGTGTGGTGCCAGGACAACAACCTCTCCCTTAATTTGAGCAAGACAAAAGGAGCTGATCATGGACCACAGGAAAAGGCAGGCCAACCAGGCCCCCATTAACATCGACAGGGCTGTAGTGGAGTGGGTTGAGAGTTTCAAGTTCCTTGGTGTCCACATCACCAACGAACTATCATGGTCCAAACACACCAAGACAGTTGTGAAGAGGGCATGAGACTCAGGAGACTGAAAAGGTTTGACATGGGTCCTCAGATCATCAGTTCTACAGCTTCACCATCAAGAGCATCCTGACCGGTTGCATCACCGCCTGGTAGGCAACTGCTCGACACTACAGAGGGTAGTGCAAATGTCCTAGTACATCACTGTGGCCAAGCTTCCTGCCGTCCAGGACCTATATAATAGGCGGTGTTATAGGCTGTTTCTCTGCTACCACCCGGCAAGCTGTACTGGAGCGCCAAGTCCAGGCCCAAAAGGCTCCTCAACAACTACCCCCAAGCCATTAGATTTCTGAACAATTCATAAAAATTGCCACCGGACAATTTACATTGACCACCCCCTCTCTTGTATACTGCTAGTACTCGCTGTTTGTTTGTTACCTATGCATAGTCACTTCGCCCCCACCTACATGTAGAAATTATCTCAACTAGCCTGTACCCCTGCACACTGACTCGGTACCGGTGCCCCCAGTATATAGCCTTGTTATTCTTATTGTGTTACTTTCTATTATTACTTTTTATTTTAGCCTACTTGGTAAATATTTTCTTCTTCTTGAACTGCACTGTTGGCTTGTAAGTAAGCATTTCACAGTAAAGTCTACACTTGCATTTGGCGCACGTGGGCAAATAAAGTTTGATTTGAAAATGTGCTGTATATCTAATTTCTTATCTTTAGTTAATCTCTCCTCATTTGTCCTTCAAGCATCCACGTGGGTCCTGATACCCAATAAGGACTTTAGCAGCGCATGGAGCGTCTCAAATAGAACCACTGTTCGTGCAATGTGGCCAGTGAGGTTTGCATGTTAAGGCTTTAACATGCAAACCTTTAACTTTGGTCAGGCTTTTCTCAATTGTAGAAAATAATTGAAAAAACATTGATTCCACTCATTCTAGGTCAGTTTTGTTTCAAACTAGTCAGTGGCTTTGATTGTCTGTGCCATGTGAAAAGTAGCGGCAACATTTACTTGCGATATTTAGCATTAGCCTCATTAGCCCTGTTCATTTGTAACTTCGTAATAACTGCCTCTTTGGCTCAGCCAGTTAGTAGTGTGTGAACCGAGATACCCTGGTGTGCTGCTAGCTTCGCATAGAGAGAGAGGCTCCATAATTGAGGTGGTTGAGACCATCATTGGGTAATTACACAGCGCAGAATGGGGTAATGCCTTGTTTTTGTGTGTGTTAGAGGTCGACCGATTTATGATTTTCCGATTCCGATTATTGGAGGCCCAAAAAAAGCAGATGCCGATTAATCGGACAATTTTTTTATTTATATATTTATGACAATTTAAAACAATACTGAATGAATACTTATTTTAACTTAATACATCAAAATCAATTTAGCCTCAAATAAAACATGTTCAATTTGGTTTAAATAGTGCAAAAACAAAGTGTTGGAGAAGAAAGCTAACATTTAAGTTCCTGCTCAGAACATATGAAAGCTGGTGGTTCCTTTTAGCATGACACTTCAATATTCCAAGAAGGAATTTTAGTTTGTAGTTATTATAGGACTATTTCCCTCTATACCATTTGTATTTAATTACCTTTGACTATTGGATGTTCTTATAGGCACTTTAGTATTGCCAGTGTAACAGTATAGCTTCCATCCCTCTCCTCGACGCTACCTGGGCTCGAACCAGGAACACATCGACAACAGCCACCCTCGAAGCATCGTTACCCATGCAGAGCAAGGGGAACAACCACTCCAAGTCTCAGAGCGAGTGACGTTTGAAACGCTAACTAGCTAACCATTTCACATCGGTTACACCAGCCTAATCTCGGGAGTTGATAGGCTTGAAGTCATAAACAACGCAATGCTTGAAGCACCGCGAAGAGCTGCTGGCAAAACGCACGAAAGTGCTGTTTGAATGAATGCTTACGAGCCTGCTGGTGCCTACTATCGCTCAGACTGCTCTATCAAATCATAGACTTAATTGTAACATAACACACAGAAATATGAGCCTTAGGTCATTAATATGGTCGAATACGGAAACTATCATTTCGAAAACAAAATGTTTTATTATTTCAGTGAAATACGGAACTGTTCCGTATTTTATCTAACGGGTGGCATCTCTAAGTCTAACTAGGCAAGTCAGTTAAGAACACATTCTTATTTTTAATGGCGGCCTAGGAACGGTGGGTTAACTGCCTTGTTCAGGGGCAGAATGACAGATTTTCACCTTGTCAGCTCAGGGATTCAATCTTGCAACCTTACGGTTAACTGGTACAACACTCTAACCACCTGCCTCATGAGGAGCCTGCCTGTTACGCGAATGCAGTAAGAAGCCAAGGTAAGTTGCTAGCTAGCATTAAACTTATCTTATAAAAAACAATCAATCAATCATAATCACTAGTTAACTACACATGGTTGATGATATTACTAGTTTATCTAATGTGTCCTGCGTTGCATATAATTGATGCGGTGCGCATTCGTGAAAAAGGACTGTCGTTGCTCCAACATGTACCTAACCATAAACATCAATGCCTTTCTTAAAATCAATACACAGAAGTATATATTTTTAAACCTGCATATATTAGCTAAAAGAAATCCAGGTTAGCAGGCAATATTAACCAGGTGAAGTTGTCACTTCTCTTGCGTTCATTGCACGCCGAGTCAGGGCATATGCTACAGTTTGGGCCGCCTGGCTCATTGCGAACTAATTTGCCAGATTTTTATGTAATTATGACATACCATTGAAGGTTGTGCAATGTAACAGCAATTTTTTAATAATTGGCATCCAAAAATACCGATTTCCGATTGTTATGAAAACTTGAAATCAGTCCTAATTAATCGGCCATTCCGATTTAATCTGTTGACCTCTAGTGTGTGTGTGTGTGTGTGTGAGTCCACCATGGCCTGTTAAGTCACTTCAGCTGTGTGTGAGTAATAGACTCTGTGTCCGACAAGCAGCAGACTGGTGGGAGATCTAAAGACCAGCTAGCTATAATAGTTAGCCACTGCAACCACAGCTGAGCCACGCGGTCCCTGCCTAAAAATGTCATGCTGATATGTCATGTCCACTTATTTGCTTCGTGCCGTGACAGAACCAACTCTTGATCTTCTCCAACACAAATGCACACTCTGGATATTGGGTAATCAATAATATACTTAATATGGGTCCATCACAGAAACACACACTGTCTGCAGCAGTTTGTATATGTAATGTGGACTCAACCTCTGCTGTATTGCGTAATATTATGTTTCTGTAGCCTCGGCAGAGCAGGGCAGCATAAATGGCAGCAGCCCAGGCTGACTAGGGGATGGGACGAGGCATGTGGGGAATGTGGAACTCCAGGGCTCCCTTTTTAGGTGTGTGAGAGAGAGAGAGAGCGCGTGCTGGGAAAAGGGCGGGGCAGGGCTGTATCAAAAGACAGAATGGGGGGTATTTGAAAGAAGGGGGATATTCCTTCACTCCATGGCAGCTGAGTATATCACATGACCATTTTCCCATTTCTGAACCCAGTTGAAATAGGAAGCAGAGAGAGGGGTCTGATACCTCATTCCCTCTCTTCCCAACCCCATGGCAGGGTTTTCCCTCTCACCAATCCCTTAGACATCTGACTCAAAACTGTGATCCGAACCATGAGTTTTGTGATCGGTTGCATATCTGGATATTATTTTGACAATATCGCAATACTTCTGCGTATTGGCACCAAAGCATCGTGGCGGCAGGTTAGCTTAGTGGTTAGAGCGTTGGACTAGTAACCGGAAGGTTGCAAGTTCAAACCCCCGAGCTGACAATGTACAAATCTGTCGTTCTGCCCCTGAACAAGGCAGTTTATCCCACTGTTCCTAAGCCGTCATTGAAAATAAGAATTTGTTTTAACTGACTTGCCTAGTTAAATAAAGTAATAATAGTATCGTGAGGTCCATGGCAATTCCCAGCCCTGCTATCCAAACCGTATCTTTCCTCATGATTTGCCCTGTTGCATTCGATTAAATGCTATTGCCCCCCCCCCCCTCCAATAGAATGAAATTGGACAAATCATGGTGAAATATACAGTCGTTGAAAGCCTGGGCAGAGGTGAAGTGCATGCAAGTCTTTTCTAATATTCCTTTCTGGTGGAGATTCAGCATGGAGCAGGTGTGTGTGTGTGGCGCGCTGTGATCAAGCAGTGATTGTCTAATGAGAAACGGTCTTACCATAGTGACGTCATGGGCTAAATAGAAGCAGTCTTCAGAACTGGATCATTTATTTTTTTGCCTCCATAAAATTATAGAAAAGAAATGGTTTGTTCTATCATAAAGCTGTGATTGACAATAGCCTAGGCTTAGGCAATAGGCTTTCATTCTTGTTATTTTTGAAAGACCCAACTTTAGGACAGCACCTTCGTAGGCTAGAATATTTGGCAAATAAGCTATTGTTCATAATTTTTATGATATGTTATTGGACTTTCAACCTCGCTTGGAGGGATTTTCCCCGCCTGTATGCATCATTTCTTGACAAGTTGAATCAAGTGTAAGCTTATTATTTTATTTTTCTATAGGCTATTGGTATGGTTTGCTCTCTCTCATTATTAGTCTCCTGACTACCTTACGTTTTTAGCCTATCCAAATAAAATCATGCATAAAACGACGAAGCGTAGCTTTCATATTTATATAGCCTATCGAATGTGGAGAAATGGGAATATAGGCAATGTCTTTTTTAAAGATATTTAAGGAGTATCTGTTTTTATTTAAAAAATGAACAGGTTTAGGCTATAGCCCATGCATCCGACAGAGAACAAGATTTTCTGACTGAACATTTTGTGCTGCTTTGGTCGAATTTTCCGCTCTGTCTGGCCTATATTCCTCTCTTGCATTCTGTATCACATATTTATTGAAATAGGCTATAGCGAATAGTTAAATTACTCGGAATGTCACTTGCTGCCCTGTTATGTGCTGCGAGACTCCATGCCAATCAAGTTCAAATAGGCTAAACTCCTCAAACCCAACTCTGTACCTCAAAGCCAGTTCCACTGCTTTTTGTCATTGTCGCATCACAATGTCGTCACCATTGACGATGGCTGTCAATCATCATCGATAGGTGATGCTATTGTAGTATTGCCCAAAACTTTCCCCCTCCTCTCCCCCTGCAATAGGCCGTCTGGAAGCCAGACCGAGGCAGGGACCTAACCTTGCAAGTCCTGCCCCACTCAGAGCCTTTCCTGTGTGTGAAATGTTTCCCGCCATCGTTCTCACCTAGTGCCAGCAATGAGAGATAATTTTCAGCACCGACACAGAGAGAGAGCTGAAGGAACAGGAGGATTGTGTGGCACACGAGGGAGTGGCAGAGTGAGAAAGATGCTAGTGGTACTCTCTTCTCGCTAATGTGCTAAAAGCCATTTACTCATAGTCATCAGTGCTTGCTCACTTCAGCACTGCTTAAGTGTAATTGGCTCTTCTGGGGACTTTGTGCTCAAGAGTGTCTGACTGAAGAGCTTTACAGTGCCTGGCGGCCTTTCTCTAGCCATCTATCTCTAGCTGGTCTGTCTACTCTGTTTGTGGAGCAGTTTCCAAAAAACTATTTTGGTTACTGAACCTCAGTAAGTGAAGTGGATTCACACCTGGTGTGTCTTGCTCGAGGGCACATAGATTATAGTTTTTTTCCCCACTTTGCCGGCTTAGGGATTTGAACTAGTGACCATTCGGTTACTGGCCCAATGCTCTAACGTCTAGGCTATCTGCCACCCCCCAGTACAGGACATTAGTGTACTCAACTCATGTGTTGTACTGTGCTGAACTATATTCCGCTCTACAGTAGAGTACTATACTCTACCTTTACTGTACTGTCCAAACTTGTGAAACGTAGACGTCCATGATTGGTTCGGTTTTGTCTGGACTAAATCTTAACCAATCATGGACATCTATGTTTAGGCCAAATGAAGACCGGTCCAGATGTCTGTGTACATTGAAATCAAGGCTGGTCCGGAACAGACCAAAAAACAACATGTTGACATTGAAATCAAGGCTGGTTCCGGAATAGACCAAAAAACAACATGTTGACATTGAAATCAAGACCAGGGTGGCCTGACCAAATTTCGGCTACTTTTCAATGTGAGGATGGTGGTTACAGTAAATAGAAAGCGGGGGATTATAGGTAGGTATCAGTAAGAGCCAGGAGAGGTGACATTAATTGGAGAGAGAAGGAGGGGTTGTCCAGACGTGCTTTGATCAAAGCAAATTTTATTGGTTACATACACATGGTTAGCAGCTGTTAATGCGAGTGTAGCTAAATGCTTGTGCTTCAAGTTCCGACTGTGCAGTAATATCTAACAAGTAATCTAACAATTTCACAACAACTACCTTATACACACAAGTGTAAAGAAATGAATAAGAATATGTACATATAAATATATGGATGAGCGATGGCCGAATGGCATATGCAAGATGCAGTAGATGGTATAGAGTTTTTCAGTCTCTCGGTCCCAGCTTTGATGCACCTGTACTGACCTCGCCTTCTGGATGATAGCGGGGTGAACAGGCAGTGGCTCAGGTTGTTGTTGTCCTTGATGATCTTTTTGGCCTTCCTGTGACACCGGGTGCTGTAGGTGTCCTGGAGGGCAGGTACGTTGCCCCTGGTGATGCGTTGTGCAGACCTCACTACCCTCTGGAGAGCCTTACAGTTGTGGGCGGAGAAGTTGCCGTACCAGGCGGTGATACAGCCCGATAGGATGCTCTCGATTGTGCACCTGTCAAAGTGTGAGTGTTTTAGGTGACAAGCCACATTTCTTCAGCCTCCTGAGGTTGAAAAGATGCTGAGTTTTTCACCATGCTGTCTGTGTGGGTGGACCATTTCAGTTTGTCCGTAATGTGTACACCGAGGAACTTAGCTTTCCACCTTCTCCACTACTCTCCCATCGATGTGGATAGGCAGGTGCTCCCTCTGCTGTTTCCTGAAGTCCACGATCATCTCCTTTGTTTTGTTGACGTTAAGTGCGAGGTTATTTTCCTGACACCACACTCCGAGGGCCCTCACCTCCTTCCTGTAGGCAGTCTCGTCATTGTTGGTAATCAAACCTACCACAGTAGTGTCATCTGCAAACTTGATGATTGAGTTTGAGGCGTGCATGGTCACGCAGTTATGGGTGAACAGGGAGTACAGGAAAGGGCTGAGAACGCACTCCTGAGGAGTAGGGCCCCACAATGGGACCCCATCACCCAATTGAGGTTCAGCGGGGTGGAGATGTTTCCTACCCTCACCACCTGGGGACGGCCTGTCAGAAAGTCCAGGACCCAGTTGCACAGGGCAGGGCCGAGATCCAGGATCTCGAGCTTAATGAAGAGTTTGGAGGGTACTATGGTGTTGAATGCTGAGCTGTAATCGATGAACAGCATTCTTACATGTCCAGATGGGTTAGGGCATTGTGATTGCGTTGTCTGTGGATCTATTTGGGCAGTAAGCAATTGGAGTGGGTCTAGGGTGTCAGGTAGGGTGGAGGTGATATGATCTTTGACTAGTCTCTCAAAGCACTTCATGATGACTGAAGTGAGTGCTACAGGGCGATAGTCATATAGCTCTGTTACCTTCGCTTTCTTGGGAACAGGAACAATGGTGGCCCTCTTGAAGCATGTGGGAACAGCAGGCTGGGATAGGGATTGATTGAATATGTCCGTAAACACACCAGCCAGCTGGTCTGCGCATGCTCTAAGGACGCGGCTAGGGTTGCCGTCTGGGCGGGCAACGATAACACGTTTTAAATGTTTTACTCACGTCGGCTGCGGTGAAGGTGAAGGAGAGCCCGCAGGTTTTGGTAGCGGGCTGTGTCAGTGGCACTGTATTGTCCTCAAAGCGAGCAAAGAAGTTGTTTAGTTGGTCTGGGAGCAAGACATCGGTATCCGTGACGGGGCTGGTTTTCTTTTTGTAGTCCGTGATTGACTGTAGACCCTGCCATATACGTCTCGTGTCTGAGCCGTTGAATTGCAACTATACTTTGTCTCTATACTGACGCTTAGCTTGTTTGATTGCCTTGTGGAGGGAATAGCTACACTGTTTGTATTCGGTTATATTTCCGGTCACCTTGCCATGATTAAAAGCAGTGGTTCGCGCTTTCAGTTTTGCGCAAATGCTGCCATCAATCCACGGTTTCTGGTTTCTGGTTTGGGAAGATTTTAAAATTCACCATGGGTACCACATCACCGATGCACTTGCTAATGAACTCGCTCACCGAATCAGCGTATACATCAATGTTATTGTCCGATGCTTTCTGGAACATATCCCAGTCCACGTGATCGAAGCAGTCTTGAACCGTGAAATCAGATTTGTCGGACCAGCGTTGAACAGACCTGAGCACGGGCGTTTCCTGTTTTAGTTTCTGTCTATAGGCTGTCGTGGTCAGACTACAGAAAGTGAAAGAAACGGTTATCAGCTGAATATAACAATATGCCAGTGGAAGGGAGGACAGTAGCAAGTGACCCAATTGTGGTTTGTGACTATGATTTCCGATTTGGAGCCAATTCAATTATTATAATATATTTTTTTAACAACCTTATGGAACAATCCTTGGATTGGCTTTTCAGAATTCACCGATTTTAAATTGGTCCAAAGGCATAGAGTAAATGACTTGGTAACAAGAAATTAATTTATTTCCATGACCGAATAAAAAAGGAAATTTTTCCCTGACCAATGTAGATGGTTTCAAATACTTGTAACTTAATTTACATATCACATTTCGAATTTGGAGTCTTTGTTCTGATGTCGAAATCTTGAGGGAATCTTATTTGAGCCAGAAAATGATGTTCATAGGTGACCGACCGGCTCGATTCGGCCATATGTAGCAAATTTTGAAAGTATTTCTGCTTTGAAAGTTGAGAAATTTGTATCCTCCAATTTTGAGAAAATGGCCTTTGAATGTATTTGGTACCTACTGGAGAGCTCCTCTTTGTCTACACCCATTCAGCATCGTTCCCACCCTCTTAAGCTTTAGACCCACCCATCTCTTTTAGGATTGATCTGAGCGTTCTGTTCTAACAGCAGTCAAGCACCCAAGCTTGCTATTAAAAGACTCCTTTATGCAAGTAACCATTTCAATGGAATGTCACTGCGAAACTGTTGATAGACGTAGCTGATAAATTCGCTCTGGCTATCTACTCTGATTCCATAACGCTCTCGTCGGAATGCGCAGAATAACTGACAAATTTACGAACGCTCAACACCTGTTGAATATGGCCGGCGTCAGTAAACATTGGCAAAAAAGCATCAAATTGTTGCAAGCAGCACATTTGCATTCGCCAATGCTCTGGATAACATAAAAACAGCTTAAATAGCTCTGCTAGGGCGAGTAAAATGATCAGTGAGCTGTCCTCTCATGTGTGTCTGGAAGTAGTTAATAACATCTTGGAACTACCCATCCCGGATCCGGGAGAATTGTCATCAACTACACTAATTAGCATAGCGCAACGGTTAAAAAATATTACTAGAAAATATTCATATTCATGAAATCACAAGTGAAATATAGTGAAACACAGCTTAGCCTTTTGTTAATTACCCTGTCGTCTCAGATTTTGAAATTATGCTTTACAGCCAAAGCAAGACAAGCGTTTGTGTAAGTTTATCGATACCCTAGCATAGCATTATGTCCAGCTGGCAGCAGGAAGCTAGGTCACAAAAATCAGAATAGCAATCAAATTATTAGTTTACCTTTGAGCTTTGGATGTTTTCACTCACGAGACTCTCAGTTAGAGAGCAAATGTTCCTTTTGTTCCATAAAGATTATTTTATACCCAAAATACATACCTCTGTTTGTTGTTCACATAATGTTGAGAAATCCACCGGAAATAGCGGTCACGACAACGCCGAAATTCCAAATTATATCCATAATATCGACAGAAACATGGCAAACGCTTTTTATAATCATTCCTCAAGGTGTTTTTCCATTGAAAGGAAATATTGATGCTACAGCAGACAATGACATTCTAGACGATTCTGTGCTTCCAACTTTGTGGCAAAAGTTTGGGGAAGCTCTTTCCTGTTTCAGCATGACAATGCTCCTGTGCAGAAAGCGAGGTCCATGCAGAAATGGTTTGAGATTGGTGTGGAAGAACTTGACTGGTCTGCACAGAGCTCTGACCTCAACCCCATCTAACACCTTTGGGATGAATTGGAATGCCGATTGCAATGCAGGCCTAATCGCCCAACATCAGAGTCCGACCTCACTAATGTCCTTGTGCCTGAATGGAAGCAAGTCCCTGCAGCAGCGTTCCAACATTTAGTGGAAAGCCTTCTCAGAACAGTGGAATCTGTTGAAGCCGCAAAGGAGGGAACCAACTCCATATTAATACCCATGATTTTGGAAAGAGATGTTCGAGGTATCCGCATACTTTTGAATGTAGCCATCCCTTAACTAAAAAAATATATGGACTCTCAGCTTTCATGTCACAACCAATTTGACATGCTCCTATAAACTTCACGTTGGTGCTCATGGGTCCTTTTACATGGAAATGACCCATAGTGTTTGTCTCCCTGGATCAGATTTTATGTGGCTCGCTGCTGTCAGCTGGTGTTTGAGCAATTGACTGTGTTTATATCAATACAGAAGACAAGACTGGAGGAAAGATGGCAAAACAATTTGCACAATTCAGTGTATAAGAGACAAAGACCAGAGTTCATCTCATTGTCACTGCATGTAGCTGACTGATGCAAATTTCAGTTTGTGATTATTTAGTTAGCCTGCTGGTTTCACCTCAGCCAGCCCAGCCTCTCACAACAATACGCTAAAACACACAGCAGGGCTGGCAGCCAAAATACATGCTGAGAAATGCACCAAACTACAATAACTGTACACAAAAGGTCACTTGAAAGGCCTGGCTGGTGTGTGTGTGTGGATCTAACTTATGTGTGTGTTGTCAGCCTGGCGTGCACGTCTAACTCTCCCACAGAACAGAAGAAAACATGACTTCCGTGACCAGGTTTAGGTCTTACTGACTGGAGGGGATGTGACAGGAATACCCATAAAATCATTATCCATAGTGCAGTAGGATAGGCTCTTTGGACACAATCGTGTTAGGGTGTATAGGCCTAGATGTAGTGCATTTGGAAAGTATTCAGACTCCTTGACTTTTTTTCACATTTTGTTACGTTACAGCCTTATTCTAAAACAGACATTTTTGCAAATGTATTAAAACAAAACAAATGGAAATATCACATTTACATAAGTATTCCGATCCTTTAGTCAGTACTAACTTTGTTGAAGCAACTTTGCCAGCGATTACAGCATCAAGTCTTCTTGGGTATGACGCTACAAGCTTGGCACCCCTGTATTTGGGGCGTTTATCTCATTCTACTCTGCAGATCCTCTCAAGCTCTGTCGGGTGGGATGGTAAGCGTTGCTGCACAGCTATTTTCAGTGTCTCTCCAGAGATGTTCGATTGAGTTCAAGTCGTGGCTCTGGCTGGGCCACTCAAGTACATTCAGAGACCTGTCCCAAAGCCAATCTTGCGTTGTCTTGGCTGTGTGCTTAGGGTCGTTGTCCTGTTGGAAGGTGAACCTTCGGCTCAGTCTGAGGTCCTGAACACTCTGGAGCAGGTTTTCATCAAGGATCTTTCTGTACTTTGCTCCGTTCATCTTTCCCTCGATCCTGACTAATCTCCCAGTCTCTGCCGCTGAAAAACATCCCCACAGTATGATGCTGCCACCAACACACCTCATCGTAGGGAGGGTGCCAGGTTTCCTCCAGATGTGATGTTTGGCAATCATGCCAAAGAGTTCAATCTTGGTTTCATCAGACCAGAGACTCTTGTTTCTCATGGTCTGTGAATCCTATGGGCACCTTTAGGCAAACTCCAAGTGGGTTGTCATGTGCCTTTTACTGAAAAGTGGCTTCCATCTGGCCACTTCCATAAAGGCCTGATTGGTGGAGTGCTGCAGAGATGGTTGTCCTTCTGGAAGGTTCTCCCATATCCACAGAGGAACTCTAGAGTTCTGCAGAATGAACACCATTCTCCCCGATTGCTTAGGAAGAGTCTTGGTGGTTCCAAACTTCTTCCATTTAAGAATGATGGAGGCCACTGTGTTCTTGGGGACCATCAATTTCGAGTCTCATAGCAAACGTAAATAAGTTCTCTTTCATAAACATTTTTTTTTTTAAATGGGCAAAAATGTATAACCTGTTTTCGCTTTGACAGTATGGGGTATTGTGTGTACATTGAGGAAAGCCTTATTCTAAAATGGATTATATTTTTATACGTTTTAGAATTGGGCTGGAACGTAATGTGGGAAAAGTCAAGGGGTCTGAATACTCTGAATGCACTGTATTGCTTGTCAACGTATTTAGTTTCTGTCTGTAGGCTGTGTATTGAGTATTTACACTAGTATTTGGATCACAGCATCAATGGCAAAAGCCATTTGAATTCGGAGCAGTTGGTTCAATCTTGCCTATGGCCATTTCTATGTAAAAAAAAATCCCATGAGCACTAACTGAAGTTCATAGGAGCATGTCAAGTCTGGCATCAAATGAAAGCTAATAGTTGTATTTTTGGGGGGGAGAAATGAAGGCATTTTTTAAATATTTTATTTCACCTTTATTTAACCAGGTAGGCTAGTTGAGAACAAGTTCTCATTTGCAACTGCGACCTGGCCAAGATAAAGCATAGCAGTGTGAACAGACAACACAGAGTTACACATGGTGAAACAATTAACAAGTCAATAACACAGTAGAAAAAAAAGAGTCTATATACATTGTGTGCAAAAGGCTTGAGGAGGTAGGCGAATAATTACAATTTTGCAGATTAACCTCTTACCTCCACCCGACAAGCAGGCGTCACATCTGGAAATGCAAATGCGCTACGCTAAATGCTAATAGCACTCGTTAAAAAACTCAAACGTTCATTAAAATACACATGCAGGGTACTGAATTAAAGCTACACTCGTTGTGAATCCAGCCAACGTGTCAGATTTTTTAAATGCTTTTCGGCGAAAGCATGACAAGCTATTATCTGATAGCATGCAAAACCCCTAAAGACCCGCAGGGGACGTAAACAAAATAATTAGCATAGTCGGCGCTACACAAAATGCAGAAATAAAATATAAAACATTCATTAGCTTTGACGATCTTCTTTGTTGGCACTCCTAGATGTCCCATAAACATTGAGTCTTTTTTTTCGATTAAATCGGTCCATATATAGCCTAGATATCGATCTATGAAGACTGTGTGATCAAAAAAACAGCGTTTTATAACGCAACGTCATTTGTTAAAATTTAAAAAGTTGACGATTAACTTTAACAAAACACTTCGAAATACTTTTGTAACGCAACTTTAGGTATTAGTAAACGTTAATAATCGATCAAATTGTTCATGAGGCGATGTATATTCTATAGCTGTACGTCTTGAAATAATGTCCGGGTAAATCTCAACCAAAATATCCGGTCTGAGACCGGAAGAAATGGGCTGCCTCTTGTCCGTTTGACCAAGAAACAAATCCTAGGAAAATGACAAGACTGTTGACATCGTGTGGAAGCTGTAGGTATTGCAACCTCGGCTCCAGGTAATGTGGTTTCTATTCAACAATATGTTCAAGTGGCGCATTGATATATTTTCCAGTTTTCAGTGATCAGATTTTCCTGCGCTTTTCGATGAAACGCACGTTCTGTTATAGTCACAGACGTGATTTAACCAGTTTTAGAAACATTTGAGTGTTTTCTATCCACACATACTAATCGTATGCATATACTATATTCCTGGCATGAGTAGCAGGGCGCTGAAATGTTGCGCGATTTTTAACAGAACGTTCGAAAAAGTACGGGGTAGGATCAACAGGTTAACACTGGAGTGATAAATGATCATGGTGGTCAGATGGTCATGTACAGGTAGAGATACTGGTGTGCAAAAGAGCAGAAAAGTAAATAAATATAAACAGTATGGGGATGAGGTAGGTAAAATTGAGTGGGCTATTTACCGATGGACTATGTACAGCTGCAGCGATCGGTTAGCTGCTCAGATAGCAGATGTTTGAAGTTGGTGAGGGAGATAAGTCTCCAACTTCAGCGATTTTTTTGCAATTCATTCCAGTCACAGGCAGCAGAGAACTGGAACGAAAGGCGGCCAAATGAGGTGTTGGCTTTAGTGATGATCAGTGAGATACACCTGCTGGAGCGCGTGCTACGGGTGGGTTTTGCCATCGTGACCAGTGAACTGTGATAAGGCGGAGCTTTACCTAGCATGGACTTGTAGATGACCTGGAGCCAGTGGGTCTGGCGACAAATATGTAGCAAGGGACAGCCGACTAGAGCATACAGGTCGCAGTGATGGGTGGTATAAGGTGCTTTATTAACAAAACGGATGGCACTGATAAACTGCATTCAGTTTGCTGAGTAGATTATTGGAAGCTATTTTGTAGGTGACATCGCCGAAGTCGAGGATCGGTAGGATAGTCAGTTTTACTAGGGTAAGTTTGGAGCCGTGAGTGAAGGAGACTTTGTTGCGGAATAGAAAGCTGATTCTAGATTTGATTTTAGATTGGAGATGTTTGATATGAGTCTGGAAGGAGAGTTTACAGTCTAGCCAGACACCTAGGTACTTATAGATGTCCACATATTCTAGGTCGGAACCATCCAGGGTGGTCGTTTGGAGGTTAGATGGCACAGTATCCAAGGAAGGGCGGGAAGTATACAGGATGGTGTCGTCTGCGTAGAGGTGGATCAGGGAATCGCCCGCAGCAAGAGCAACATCATTGATGTATACAGAGAAGAGTCGGTCCAAGAATTGAACCCTGTGGTACCCCCATAGAGACTGCCAGAGGACCGGACAGCATGCCCTCCGATTTGACACACTGAACTCTGTCTGCAAAGTAGTTGGTGAACCAGGCAAGGCAGTCATTAGAAGAACCGAAGATACTGAATCTGCCGATAAGAATATGGTGATTGACAGAGTCGAAAGCCTTGGCCAGGTCGATGAAGGCGGCTGCACAGTACTGTCTTTTATCGATGGCGGTTATGATATCGTTTAGTACCTTGAGCGTGACTGAGGTGCACCTGTGACCGGCTCGGAAACCAGATTGCACAGCGGAGAAGGTACGGTGGTATTCGAGATGGTCAGTGACCTGTTTGTTGACTTGGATTTCGAAGACCTTAGATAGGCAGGGCAGGATGGATATAGGTCTGTAACAGTTTGGGTCCAGGGTGTCTCCCCCTTTGAAGAGGGGGATGACTGCGGCCGCTTTCCAATCATTGGGGATCTCAGACGATATGAAAGAGAGGTTGAACAGGCTGGTAATAAGGGTTGCGACAATGGCGGCGGATAGTTTCAGAAATAGAGGGTCCAGATTGTCAAGCCCAGCTGATTTGTACGGGTCTGGGTTTTGCAGCTCTTTCAGAACATCTGCTATCTGGATTTGGGTAAAGGAGAACCTGGAGAGGCTTGGGCGAGTAGCTACGGCGGGGGCGGAGCTGTTGGCCGAGGTTGGAGTAGCCAGGAGGAAGGCATGGCCAGCCGTTGAGAAATGCTTGTTGAAGTTTTCTATAATCATGGATTTATCGGTGGTGACCGTGTTACCTAGCCTCAGTGCTGTGGGTAGCTGGGAGGAGGTGCTCTTGTTCTCCATGGACTTTAGTGTCCCAGAACTTTTTGTAGTTAGAGCTACAGGATGCAAATTTCTGCCTGAAGAAGCTGGCCTTTGCTTTCCTGACTGACTGCGTGTATTGGTTCCTGACATCCCTGAACAGTTGCATATCGCGGGGACTATTCGATGCTATTGCAGTCCGCCACAGGATGTTTTTGTGCTGGTCGAGGGCAGTCAGGTCTGGAGTGAACCAAGGGCAATATCTGTTCTTAGTTCTGCATTTTTGAATGGACATGCTTATCTAAAATGGTGAGGAAGTTACTTATAAAGAATGACCAGGCATCCTCAACTGACGGGATGAGGTCAATATCCTTCCAGGATACCCGGACCAGGTCAATTAGAAATGCCTGCTCGCAGAAGTGTTTTAGGGAGCGTTTGATAGTGATGAGGGTGGTCGTTTGACTGCGGATCCGTAGCGGATACAGGCAATGAGGCAGTGATCGCTGAGATCCTGGTTGAAGACAGCGGAGGTGTATTTGGAGGGCCAGTTGGTCAGGATGACGTCTATGAGGGTGCCCTTGTTTACAGATTTAGGGTTGTACCTGGTGGGTTCCTTGATGATTTGTGTGAGATTGAGGGCATCTAGCTTAGATTGTAGGACTGTCGGGGTGTTAAGAATATCCCAGTTTAGGTCACCTAACAGAACAAACTCTGAAGCTAGATGGGGGGCGATCAATTCACAAATGGTGTCCAGGGCACAGCTGGGAGCTGAGGGGGGTCTGTAAGCAGGCGGCAACAGTGAGAGACTTATTTCTGGAGAGAGTAATTTTTTAAATGAGTAGTTCGAACTGTTTGGGTATGGACCTGGAAAGTATGACATTGCAGGCTATCTCTGCAGTAGACTGCAACCCCTCCCCCTTTGGCAGTTCTATCTTGATGGAAAATGTTATAGTTGGGTATGGAAATCTCAGAATTTTTGGTGGCCTTCCTGAGCCAGGATTCAGACACTGCAAGGACATCAGGGTTAGCAGAGTGTGCTAAAGCAGTGAGTAAAACAACTGTAGGGAGGAGGCGATGGAAACCCATTTAACTTGTATTTTTTATTCGTTACATGGGAACTCAACCGCAAAAGCTATTTTTATATGCACTATGTCATTAAGCCAGCCTTTTATCTGTTAGTCATTTTCGACGGAAACACTTCTCTGGTCAGAAAATGTTTATATGCGTATTCTAGAATATTCGCATGAAAATCTGTCGTAAATTGGATGGAAACTAAGCTTCTGTCTAGCTTTTTGTTTTGTTGATTGATAGTTCTCAAAGATTATATTATTAAAAAATATTTGTCAATTTTCTTGTCTACATACTGTACTTTTATCTGGTTTCAGTCATTTAAGTGTACACTGAGCATTTTTCCATCCCAAAAATGGAAAAGTACACTGTTTGGACATGGACTTCTCGGAAAAATGCTGGATTTCAATGGCAGAAAAAGACCTTATGTCCAAAAGTTATTTTCGGCAGTAGGTACTAATACTACAAATGTTCTGAGCAGATCATTTAAGAAAAATCCTGGAAAGTTGGCTTGGAGCTATCGGCGCCATCTTGTTATACTGTACAGTAGAGTGGAATAGAGTACAGTACACAGTAGAGCACACTAGTGTTGAGTTCACGAATGTACTGTACTGAACTATGCTCTACTATACTGAACAAAAAAATTAACGCAACATGTAATGTTTTGGTCCAATGTTTCATGAGCTGATATAAAACACCCCAGAAATTGTCCAAGCTTATTTCTCTCACATTTTTTGCACAAATTTGTTTACATCCCTGTTAGTGAGAATTTCAACTTTTCCAAGATAATCCATCCACCTGACAGGTGTGGCTGATTTAACATCAAGCTGATTTAACATCATGATCATTATACAGGTGCACTTTTGCACCAGTTTTGCTGAGGAGTATTTCTGTCTGTAATAAAGCTGTTTTGTTGGAGGAAAAACAAACTCTGATTGGCTGGGCCTGGCTCCCCAGTGGGTGGGCCCGGCTCCCAAGTGGGTAGGCTTATGCCCACCTATTTCTGTGCCCCTGCCCAGTCACGTGAAATCAAATGAATTATTTATATTGACTAATTTCTTTATATGAACTAACTCAACAAAATCTTGTTGCATTTATATTTTAGTTCAGTATAGATGGATATTGCATAACTTTGTTTGTCAATGTGAAAATATTGTCCCAGTTTTGTTGTGTACATTATTGATGGTCCTTACTAGTGCCAGAGATAGGCTATCCAATGCCAAACCAACTTTGCCACTGTCGCACACCAGCCAGCTGAAGTAATTGGCCTGGCTGACGTGACGCAGGGAGAGCTTAGACCACACTGGTCTGGAAAGGAGGCCGTTTGTTAATGCAACATTTGCTCAGAAATTGTGCAAGGGCTTTGATTGGTTCTCTCAAATGTTTTTTGAAACCTCTCATTGTTTGGAAAGGGGTGGCGCTCGTGGGTTGTGAGTGTTTGAGTGAGAAAGAAACAGAGAGCCAACAAGAAAAAGTATAGCCCCCTTCATTATCGACAGATTGTGCCAACATTAAAGAGCCTTTGCAGAATCTGAAATCGAGAGGACTTCGAGAGTTAGGTGTTAGCCACAATAGAGTAGTATGGTTTGTTACATTTTGAAATCAAAGGTTTTTGTTTGGCATATAATCTTAATAAAAATATCAACGGAATTCCATTACTGAGGAATTCCCCCTATATTTTAGTCTCTATTTTGAGTCGGTCTGTTTTTCTCTTGTTGTTGTTATTGTTGTCCTTGGCAGGGCCTGAAGCATCCTCTCAGCTACACGGTTTGGATGAATAGCCTCATGAATAGCATAGAGTGGTCTTTGTGTGAGCACTTTGAGCGTGTTTTTGGGTCCGTGTGTGTGCCTGTGTGTGTTTGTCCGTGCTTTTAGGTTTGGGCGGTAGAAACAATGTATTAGATTATTTTATGTATACATTTGAGTAGTGGTTAGCTTCTTTCAAAATCAAGCTTCATAACAGCAGACAATCCCCTCCTGCATCAAGAGCCTTGCTGTCTAATATAGTTTTGTTTGTACTTGTATAACTTAATCAGCTGGGATATCTTTCCTGCAAATGCTTTAGGTCAGGGACTGTATCATTTTCTTAATGCACTCGTTAGCATTTAGTGAGCATTCTCTATGGTATTTGACATTAACTTGTTAGCATTGCTAACCTAAGGATTACAAAAGATCATTAGCATTGCTAACCTACAGATTGCACATGCTCAGTGGGATTTGAAAGTAGTGTCCCATGTGTTCAGTGTCTGTGTTACCGAATATCCCGATATGGCATAAGGTCAGTATGACAATATGGGTACCGCCCAAGCTTCGTGTCTGTGTGTGTTCCATGAGTGTGTGCCTGCTTTTTTTGTTCCATGAGTGTGTGTGCATATACAGGACAATTGAATGACCCAGCCCCCAGGCACAGTGCTGCCCCCCATGGACACCCATAGGGGAGAGTGGGGTCATTTGAGCCAACCTTGTTTTTAGGAAAACGTATACAAAATCAATCATTTGACCAAATATTTAGGAAGAGGTCGTCATTTCATGGAAAGAAGAAACAGATCCCCAAAGTTTTCTCACCAAGTCTAGCAAATGTATTATGTTAGAGGATTCATGACGCTTGTATCTAAACCAAAGTTGATATTTATTATTTTGTTCTATACATCAGTTGGGGTCTCCTATAAGCTTCAATATAAGGTCCTGAACCTAACATGAAGTGCATCTGCATAGCTGTGTGGGCTAATATAGTCTAAATGTAATGCAAGGCATTATCGCTGGGATATGGGGTAACAGCAGCGCC
Source organism: Oncorhynchus gorbuscha (assembly GCF_021184085.1). Classification (NCBI taxonomy): domain Eukaryota; kingdom Metazoa; phylum Chordata; class Actinopteri; order Salmoniformes; family Salmonidae; genus Oncorhynchus; species Oncorhynchus gorbuscha. Next base: position 2,808,433 of record NC_060199.1, on the reverse strand, counting down.
TGCCCTATGTAAAAACGGTTCATTTTTGGGGGGTAAAACAGTTTTTTATTCTGTGTTAAGTCTGTGTTAAAAGATTCTTATTTTACAAAAAAAAAAGAGATTGTGGTTGTGTTGAATTGTGTTTGGGAAATGAAGATGGACATAGTTTTATAACAGTAGTGGCAACCACTTTAAAAAATATATATAATGATTACATGAATTCTGATTCAATTCCAGGGATATGCAACATCCTGAAATACATGTAAATATCTTTGTTAGAAAGATATTTCCCTTGATGGAGTGATGCTGAATGTACAAAATCGCTCATCTTACCCTACTGGCTGACCTGAGCTGGTGACATGCCCTCAAATTCATGCCGTCAAACTAATGTTTTTACATGAATTTTATGTTGGCGTACACATGTGTACGCCTGGTACGCCCACTGCACTTGGAAACATTCAATCCAATAACTAGACTTTATTGGGAACACGTTGGAAAGGGGAGGGAGTACTTCAGTTTCAGCCTTACTATGGAATCGAAATAGTTGACCTAGCCTTTTTCCAGCCTTTTGCATATGGATTAGTTATAAGCCCAGGAGGCTTTCTGCTAGTTGCTGCGCTGTTTGAATATGCTGGATAGGCTATATCGGACACACACAGGCCTTTAGTTTGTACCACTAGGCTATTCTCTTTGATGCAGCGTGTGTGCGACAGGAGAGACTCATAGATTTAATGGGTTTTGTGTGTTTTTTTTTTCCTCTCCTCAGGCCCCTTATGATGTAGCATTGTGTTTTAGCGCCGGCCCTAATACGGCTTGTGCCTTGCACCACTCACCCATATAATCAACACTAATACGGCTTGTGCCTTGCACCACTCACCCATATAATCAACACTAATACGGCTTGTGCCTTGCACCACTCACCCATGTAATCAACACTAATACGGCTTGTGCCTTGCACCACTCACCCATGTAATCAACACTAATACGGCTTGTGCCTTGCACCACTTACCCATATATAATCAACACTAATAGGGCTTGTGCCTTGCACCACTTACCCATATATAATCAACACTAATAGGGCTTGTGCCTTGCACCACTTACCCATATATAATCAACACTAATAGGGCTTGTGCCTTGCACCACTTACCCATATATAATCAACACTAATACGGCTTGTGCCTTGCACCTCTCACCCATGTAATCAACCCTAATACGGCTTGTGCCTTGCACCACTCACCCATATAATCAACATGCCATTAGTGAGAAACGTCACTCCCCAAGGCAGAATGAGAGAGGTTGTGATGGGGACTTTTTGGCTCCATACTTAGTTGAACAGCGGGGCGTTGAGACGAGACTCGGCCAGTGTTTGTGTGCTCCACACAATGTACACACAAACCCTTAACCCAGCCATTTCCTTACTGTCAAAGTGCTACTGTCTTACATTTTGACACAATGGCTTCTCTTGAGTAGGTGTTGGCGCATGTTTCTCGTAGTTCTATTCTTCGAAAGGAAGACTTTATGACTAAGTGGTATCATTGTAGTCCTGACGCAGTGTATTGGAATGATATTAATGGGCTATGTCTCATTCAGTACTGTTTCAACAGAATGTGTCTTAAGATAGGCTACCTTTTTATAAGCTTTAATACCCCCCACATATAGTTCAAATCTCCTCACCAAAGAGCTACTAATTTCCTGTTTGGAGTCGCAGTTTGTGTCAGTGATTGCTGTATACCACACCACGGCTGCCGTTATGTTGACTAGTTTTCTTCTCTTTCTAAATGTGTGATCTTGACTAATTTGGCAGTGATTAAATAAGACTTCCCCCAGATAGTGGCATGATAGGCATACTTCCTCATCAGACTTAGATGTAGACGTAATAGTTTAGAGCCTACGCTATTATCACGTTTGTCAAAAATAGATTTTTATAGTGGTGTCACAACCATAGAGGGAGATCAAAACACATTCCGGGGTGTGCGTTTTATTATAGTACTATAGATCTACTAGTACTGTCTATTATAGAGTCCTAATATGGATCCCTCTGTTCATTGCATTCTCACTGTTAGACATGGTCCACCAGTCCGTCAGTTCCCATTTATCTCCAGTGTTTTCCGTAAATGCAGGGAGTTCCGGGCTGGGAGTTTGTCCATGGGGGGGCATGCAGAACGAGCTTTATTTTGGTGGCCTCTAATACATATCTAATGCTATGATTCATCCCAAAAATACACAGCTAAATTATTGAATACTTTAAAGTAAAATTAGTTGTGGTATTGAGTAGAAAGACATTACAATTAAAATGACTGAAAATGTATGAATTCAGTGTGTTAGTAGTTTTAGATATCATCTAGGCCTAGGGTCCTGTGTGGCTCAGTCGGTAGAGCATGGTGCTTGCAACGCCAGGGTTGTGGGTTTGATTCCCATGGGGGACCAGTATGAAAATGTATGCACTTGTAACCGGTGCTGTACTGCACCACTGTAGAGCTGCGTTGTGTGTGTGGTTGATTGAGACTATAGACGTGGACGTTGGAGATCAGGTAGTTTTAATTAAGCAGAATTCACTCTCTGCATCCAAAAGGAAACAAAACATTTGTAGAGCCACATTATGTTCTGCGAATCGTCGCCTCTTTCTACAACAGATGCACAATAGGAGGGACTGGGATCATTTGAGGAGCTAGCCATCGTTCACACATACAATAGTCTGCTAATACCTTAGCTAACTATTAACCACATGTTGAATTCAGAATATTGATATCATCCTAAAAAGTACAGTTACAAGTGCATCTTAACAAGACAAACCACTTATGAGTAACCTCTAAATATACAACATTATTCATGAACAAAACACTGTGTGTATGACTTTGTGCTTAAAAGAATCAAACTTTTCTGAAGACAGAAAAAGCGTGCCTACCTCTCAGTGCATCAAAATGATTTGAGCACGAGCACGGGGGTAAGGGGCAGGTTGTAGAGGGGGATAAGGGGCAGGACAGGGAGCAGAGGGGGTAAGGGGCAGGACAGGGAGCAGAGGGGGTAAGGGGCAGGACAGGGAGCAGAGGGGGTAAGGGGCAGGTTGTAGAGGGGGATAAGGGGCAGGACAGGGGGTAGAGGGGGGTAAACGAAAGGACAGAGGGGCAGGGAGCAGAGGGGGTAAGGGACAGGTCAGAGAGCGTGTGACTCCATGGTCAAGCAACTGCTCTCTACTTGAGTGACAGGGGGCCGGGCTTGGTGTGCTTAGCAGTATGCAGCAGCAGGAGGAGAGGGAGAGAGATGACTCAAGTATCAAACAGAGTTAACTATAAAAACTGACATACGCACCAGAGTTGCATATCACATTTAACAAACCAAATATTGCAATACCATTATAGAAGGTAAAGTAAAAACTCAAAACGGCACATGCATCAATACCGATATATAGCCAAATACGGTTTACCGCCCTAAGGTGAATGCACCAATTTGTAAGTCGCTCTGGATAAGAGCGTCTGCTAAATGACTTAAATGTAAATGTAATGTACTACCGTCTTCCCTCAAGGTCTGAAACCTTACCAACTCAGACGCACAAACATCCTTATCTCATGTTGATTTGTTATTATGCATCCTGGGAGTAGGGGAGTGTGTACTCACTCTCTTGCTGTTAACTCTACATGGTCAGGTGGATGCAACAGTGTTGGTGACATGCTGCTTTCCATAAGCGTTTTATACACTATTAGTTTGCGTCTTACTATCTACTATCTGCTTTGTCTTTTCTTAGCAAGGTGTTGATAAAATAATGTGTTAGCCGCTAATGCTAATCTTGCTAAATGTACTAAGAGTCTCAGCAAACGTAGCTAGCTAGCTAATACTGCCTGGTGCTGGTGTAGGCCTCGATAAGCATATTTTTGCAACGTTATGTTATCAGAGAGGAATAGACAAGTAATGAATATGTTGTCTAGCTAGCAACATGATATAAAATTATATTCCAACTATAGAATTAGAATAATCATTATATTTACATAATTCCAACAGTTCACCAATTAACTAGGCCTATATTTTTTTGCCCGTATCATGCTGCTTGGCACAGTGTGGAAGTTATAAAACTGCAGGAAATTTATCAATTCTGGATATAATTTTTGTTTGGAGTTGGATTGAACAGTATAAATGGAGAAAGCACTATTGAAATCACTTATTTGTGTTGCCACCCTATGGTCATTAACCACTCATAAAGCATATTTAAAACTTGTATTATTTTTAAAAAACACATTGTGATACCATAAGCAATTACAAAAATATGGTGATATCACCCAGCCCTAGGCGGTAGATTAGTAATCTAGTCAGAAAAATGAGTCTAATCTACTCTTTCAATTTTAGTTTATTGTGGCAAAAAATAGGATGTTCTGTCAAGTCAACATGGATTAATGAAACAATATAGAATTGCAGGAAAATGGTTTTAAAAATGCAAAAAAAAAAAAAAAAGATTGTGCACCCCCACTTTTATACAAAGTCATGTGCCCATGACAGGTATGTAGTCATGACAGGTAGTCCTACAGGTATGATTGAAGAATGAAGCAAGTGTTAAACCTGGGCTTTACTACACAGAAATCAGAAGTTGACTACTCCATTGTCAACACTTAAATCAAATCAGTAGGCCTATATCTCTTTTAATAATAGCATATACATATTTTTAGCTTTAATAACCGTCAATCTGTTTTCTTTTAGCATATTTTGGACCAAAATGGGTCCCTTTCTCCACTACCTATTGTTCCTGCAGTGAGGATTCAACATTTTCATTGAATGTTTATAATTTATCTGCATATAATCGGCAAAAAGCGGTATGCTCATTAGGGAGCCAAATGATTGACTCTTACTGATACGATTTGGTCCCTTTCACCTAAAAGAGCTGTTCCTTCCTAGAAGAATGGGTAGACACACCAGAGGAAGGAAGCTTCCCCCCCCATGCCTACAAGTCATTGAGTTAACATGTGGCATAGTCACACTAGTCAACTATTCTATATGGGAGTAGATGGATAGTGGTTGGTCACTGGAGTCCCACAGAGGGTGTGCACCGACAACACTCCCCTTTACACAGTCTGACTTCCTCTCCACCCCAGCACTCCTTCCTGTGGCTCATTGTTCTGGAGCACGGCTCAGACCGGAAACCCACCAGGAACAACCCCACCAATCGCTGGACTCGACCCAGTCCTCCATGACTTCTCACCTCACGTGCCTAGAGTAGTCTAGCATTCCATTCCTCCCTTCCATTTCTCTGTAGGTCTCCTGCTCAGTGTTCTACAGTGTGACCATATACTCACATTTACATCTAAAAATAGATGTGCGAGCTGAAAAAGTAAATTATGAGCTAGTGATATGCTAAATAAGGCTAACAAAGTACGAAATTAGCATGAACGTTAGCAAACCAAATGCATAGCTGGAGAGAAATGATTTGGCACATCTTAGAGGGTTCAACTTTTATAGGTCTAAGATTTGTAACTAAACTCAGCAAAAAAAGAAACGTCCCTTTTTCAGGACCCTGTCTTTCAAAGATAATTCGTAAAAATCCAAATAACTTCACAGACCTTCATTGTAAAGGGTTTAAACACTGTTTCCCATGCTTGTTCAATGAACCATAAACCATGAATGAACAGTCGTTAAGACACTAACAGCTTACAGACAGTAGGCAATTAAGGTCACAGTTATGACAACTTAGGACACTAAAGAGGCCTTTCTACTGACTCTGAAAAACACCAAAATAAATCTGCGTGAACATCTGCGGGGATGTGCCTTAGGCATGCTGCAAGGAGGCATGAGGACTGCAGATGTGGCCAGGGCAATAAATTGCAATGTCCGTACTGTGAGACGCCTAACACAGAGGTTTAAGCCAGGGAAGGTGCTTTCGAACTCCGAGACGAAATGTTTCTGTGTGAAATGGCTTTTCTGTGTGACATTACGAGTCATCAGCGCTACAGGGAGACAGGACGGACAGCTGATCGTCCTCGCAGTGGCAGACCACGTGGAACAACACCTGCACCGGATCGGTACATCTGAACATCACCTGCGGGACAGGTACAGGATGGCAACAACTGCCCGAGTTGCACTTGGAACGCACAGTCCCTATATCAGTGCTCCGACTGTACGCAATAGGCTGAGAGAGGCTGGACTGAGGGCTTGTAGGCCTGTTGTAAGGCAGGTCCTCACCAGACATCACAGGCAACACCTTCGCTGGACCAGATAGGACTGGCAAAAAGTGCTCTTCACTGACGAGTTGCGGTTTTGTCTCACCAGGGGTGATGGTCAGATTTGCATTTATCGTCGAAGGAATGGGCGTTACACCGAGGCCTGTACTCTGGAGCGGGATCGATTTTGGAGGTGGAGGGTCCGTCTGAGGTGGTGTGTCCACAGCATCATCGGACTGAGCTTGTTTTCATTGCAGGCCATCTCAACGCTGTGCGTTACAGGGAAGACATCCTCCTCCCTTATGTGGTACCCTTCCTGCAGGCGCATCCTGACATGACAATGCCACCACGCACAGAATCAGCAGTATTGCAGATTTCCTGCAAGACGGGAATGTCAGTGTTCTGCCATGGCAAGCGAAGAGCCCGGATCTCAATCTCATTGAGCACGTCTGGAACCTGTTGGATCGGAGGGTGAGGGCAAGGGCCATTCCCCCCCCTGAAATGTCTGGGACCTTGCAGGTGCCTTGGTGGAAGAGTGGGGTAACATCTCACAGCAAGAACTGGCAAATCTGGTGCAGTCCATGAGGAGGAGATGCACTGCAGTACTTAATGCAGCTGGTGGCCACACCAGATACTGACTGTTACTTTTGATTTTAATCCCCCCCCCTTTGTTCAGGGACACATTATTCCATTTCTATTAGTCACATGTCTGTGGAACTTGTTCAGTTTATGTCTCAGTTGTTGAATCTTGTGTTCATACAAATATTTACACGTTTCAGTTTGCTGAAAATAAACGCAGTTGACAGAGGACATTTATTTTTTTGCTGGGTTTATCAAGCATTAGCAGTGAAATTCAAGTGTAACTTTGTCTCTTGCGCTGCACAACAGTGGATAGGCACATTACGAAAGCTTCCGTTTTTGCTTCCGTGTTTGTAAACAAACATACCATGTGACTAGCTTAATCAGTTGCTTTGAGGAACGGCCCTGTAATGAAAAAATAATGCAATAGGTGAAATTAAGAACACAATCTTCTGTATCTATTAGCCTAGTGCACAAGTAGCCTGCAGGTAGACATGTGAGTTCCCCATTTACTTACCATGGTTACATCTCACCCTTAAAGGGGCAGCAGAACATGTTGGTCTCACCTAAGTGACTCAAATATTTGAGGGTACATAGTGCTTTGATTTGAGCATGGAACACTCCAAAAACCTTTTATTTATGAACTTTTAGTAATTTCTTATCATAAAAACTATTCCTTAAATACTTTAAATGTGCTCCTTCTTTTTTGCTACTTGTAAAAACGTCAGCATTAGCGTTAGCCATGCTCTCGCTTAAAGATTATACTTGGTTGCGGCCTCATTGTGGTTGAACCTAGTTTAGCCTCACAGGTTTCTGTGGTCTTCGTTTAAAACGTAGGCTCACAGCTGTTACTTAGTGGGATCTTCATTAGTGACTGAGACTGCTTGAGATGCATTGCAGATAGTCTCAGGGCTCCCAGTTTTTGTTTGGAGAACCACATGAAATTTAGGAGCACCAGAAAATGAGTATTTTTTTTTTGATTGTCATCTAGGCTATATGAATTCTAGATGCTTTTGAATGTTGTGCCCTAGAAACTAATATGTAACACTGTAACGACATTTGCTTATTATAAAGGTCATTATACAAGGTCATTTGTGGAATATTAGGTTAACTACATTGTGTAAAAGCACAATTTTCCTATTGAGATGCATTACATTAAATTGTACACTGTCTCTTTTTTAAAAACGTCAGGTTTGTGATGACAACATACAAGAGAGCAGTCATTCATTCATTGCTATGATCATTGATCATCTGAAGAAACTGTGCCTTTTCCTTTCTTTGCCCCCCAAGTGTTTGGTTATACTGGTAAAGTTACCACATTGTTAGCTAGCCAATGAGGTAACATGACTGAACAAAGTGTAAAAATGGTTAACGAATGGTTTATGAATGGTTTATGAATGGTTTATGAATGGTTTATGAATGGTTTATGAATGGTTTATAAATGGTTTATGAATGGTTTATGAATGTTTATGAATGGTTTATGAATGGTTTATGAATGTTTATGAATGGTTTATGAATGTTTATGAATGTTTATGAATGTAAAATGCGGTTCCTGCAATCCGCTATAGGAAGATAAAAATGTTCCACTGGTAATATGGGTCAGATATTTTGACCTGTTTGGGCTATAAGGAAGCCGTTTTTGCTGTAGTAACGGAAACTATGGTACAGCGAAGCCTCATTATTACTACTATTATTATCTAGGATAAAACAACTAGTCGCACAGAAAAATATTTTGGCGCATATGCGACCAAATTGGTTGCATTTTAGAGCCCTGCCAGCACTAGCCTCTGTTCTACGAGGTCTCACGGCACTATTTCAGTAATACACTATATATATATCCTGTATTATAATTCATTTTGCCATTATGTAGTACACCCATTATGGTGGAGCGTTCCAGTATAGAGGTATTCATTTATGCGAAGACTAGCGTGTGTATGTACTATGATTGTGGTAATAGCAGAAGCTGCTCTCCTAACCACATTACATCTAGCTTGTTTTTTTTTTTTTTGCAGCTGACAGACTTTCTCTCCTTCGGCGTCACGAATGCAACGTTTCAGATCTGGGGGTACGATTGCAACGGCTGAGTTATTTTAGACTATTGAGACTGCGTGCGCTGGTGAGCATGGTGTGTGTCTAGTCTCTTCATGTCAGCCACATAGTGAAGCTGTTTTTAATGCTTCTTATTATGGGCTTTTAACTATACATGTTTCTACATCACTGGTGTTTTCATAGTGTCACGCGCACGCACACAGTCCGTAGCTCCCAGCCTCCCATTGTACCCATCTCACTACGGAGAGAAGAGAACCGAACAGGGAAATGATTGCTAACTCTAATTTAGTCATTCTCCACACACCAATTTGTGATAATGTGCTTTGATGAAATGGGGGGAGTCTTGCTTTGTTCAGAGGATGATTCACTCATTTAATCATCCCTGCGCTACTTTTAGCTGATATTCTCTCGCTATCTCTCCGTCGCTCTCCCCCTCTTTCTGTTCCCCTTTCTCTCTCTGTCGCTCTCACCCTCTTTCTGTTCCCCTTTCTCTCTCTGTCGCTCTCACCCTCTTTCTGTTCCCCTTTCTCTCTCTGTCGCTCTCCCCCTCTTTCTGTTCCCCTTTCTCTCTCTGTCTCTCTCACCCTCTTTCTGTTCCCCCTTCTCTCTCTGTCGCTCTCACCCTCTTTCTGTTCCCCCTTCTCTCTCTGTCGCTCTCACCCTCTTTCTGTTCCCCTTTCTCTCTCTGTCGCTCTCCCCCTCTTTCTGTTCCCCTTTCTCTCTCTGTCGCTCTCCCCCTCTTTCTGTTCCCCTTTCTCTCTCTGTCTCTCTCACCCTCTTTCTGTTCCCCTTTCTCTCTCTGTCGCTCTCCCCCTCTTTCTGTTCCCCTTTCTCTCTCTGTCGCTCTCACCCTCTTTCTGTTCCACTCTCTCTCTCTTTCTCTCTCTCTCTCTTTCTCTCTCTCTCTGTCGCTCTCACCCTCTTTCTGTTCCCCTTTCTCTCTCCTGCTCTCTCTCACTGGCGGTCACATTGAACTCTTCCCATTACTTAACATCTGGCACCGGGACCTGTGTTTCTCACTCTGTCATCATTTAGCCTAGCAGCCTCCAATTACACACACTTCAATTGAACATTACCTACTAGCTCTGTGGTTCAATGGTGGGTGAACAGCTGTAATAACCCAAAACACAGTGACCCCTCTCCTCAGACCACAACAGTGGGTGGAGATGCAGCTATCATGTAGAGTAAACACCTGTACAGTTGAGGCCAAAAGTTTTGAATGACACAAATATTAATTTCCACAAAGTTTGCTGCTTCAGTGTCAAGATAATTTTGTCAGATGTTACTATGGAATACTGAAGTAAAATTACAAGCATTTCATAAGTGTCAAAGGCTTTTATTGACAATGACATGAAGTTGATGCAAAGAGTCAATATTTGTAGTGTTGACCCTTCTTTTTCAAGACCTCTGCAATCCGCCCTGGCATGCTGTCAATTCACTTCTGGGCCACATCCTGACTGATGGCAGCCCATTCCTGCATAATCAACGCTTGGAGTTTGTCAGAATTTGTGGGTTTTTGTTTGTCTACCCGCCTCTTGAGGATTGACCACAAGTTCTCAATGGGATTAAGGTCTGGGGAGTTTCCTGGCCACGGACCCAAAATATTGATGTTTTGTTCCTAGAGCCATTTAGTTATCACTTTTGCATTAGGGCAAGGTGCTCCTTCATGCTGGAAAAGGCATTGTTCGTCACCAAACTGTTCCTGGATGGTTGGGAGATGTTTGCTGGACATGCTGGACTTTCTTGGGCGCCCTGAAGCCTTCTTCCTTCTTCATAACAATTGAACCGCTCTCCTTGAAGTTCTTGATGATCCAATAAATGGTTGATTTAGGTCAAATTTTACTGGCAGCAATATCCTTGCCTGTGAAGCCCTTTTTGTGCAAAGAAATTATGACTGCATGTGTTTCCTTGCAGGTAACCATGTTTGACAGAGGAAGAACAATGATTCCAAGAACCCACCCTCCTTTTGAAGCTTTCAGTCTGTTATTTGAACCCAATCAGCATGACAGAGTGATGTCCAGCCTTGTCCTCGTCAACATTCACACCTGTGTTAACCTTTTTGGGATAGGGGGCAGCATTTTCACTTTTGGATGAATAGCGTGCCCAGAGTGCCTCCTACTCTGTCCCAGATGCTAATATATGCATATTATTATTAGTATTGGATAGAAAACACTCTGAAATTTCTAAAACTGTTTGAATGATGTCTGTGAGTATAACAGAACCCACATGGCAGGCAAAAACCTGAGAAAAATCCAACCAGGAAGTGGGATATCTGATGTTTGTAGTTTTTCAGCTTGGCCTACCGAATACACAGCGTCTGTGGAGTCAAGTTGCACTTCCTACGGCTTCCACTAGATGTCAACTGTCTTTAGAAACTGGTTTGAGGATTCTACTATAAAGGAAGGGCTCATGAGACCTGTTTGAGTCAGTTGTCTGGCAGAGTGTCTCTCGGCCTCGTGACGTACGCTCCCGACAGTTAACTCTTGTTCCAGTGCTTTTCTTCAGACATAGGATTGGAACCTTATTGATTTATTTATGTTAAAAACATCCTAAAGATTGATTCCATACATCGTTTGACTTGTTTCTATGACCTGTAACGGAACTTTTTGAGTTTTTGTCTGGACGAAGTGCCTCATGATGATGGATTACTGGGCTGAACACGCTAACAACAAGTGGCTATTTGGACATAAATGATGGACTTTATGGAACAAATCATTCATTTATTGTCGAACTGGGATTCCTGGGAGTGCCTTCTGATGAAGATCATCATGTGCGTATGCCACAACTCAATTTGCCCTCCTAAACAATGCAGTTTTTAGAAACAAAGGGTGAAGTCTACAAAACATAGTCCACTCTTACAGATTCTAGCTTTGGAAACAGAAAACTGTATGGAAATAAAATGTTTAATCAATGACTAAATTTGCATAATGTCTGACAAAATTAATCTCGCTCCATCTTCTCCCTCTGCCGGCCACTGGGCTTCCTCTCTACACCATATTTGGTAGTGAGTGTAACTGGATGCTTCACATTTATACATCCAGTGAAATATCTGGCTCATTGTTATATCTGTTGTTGGACATAGCGACCAGAACTAACACGTTAGTAAACCCGCTACAATCATACAGTGCAATAAGCAAGCAGTGGAGCAGTTACACCGGCGGGCCCCTGTGGCAATACATTTCATAAAACCAAAAGCTTACCTTGACTTGTAAGAGTTCCAGTGTTGGATATCCATAGCCAGCTAGCAAACATAACAGCCCTCTCAGTTTGAACCGGGTCTATGAGTAAGCTAAACTAGTTAGCTGCATTCGCTAGCTAAGTGTATTTTTATATATATATATATATATATATATAAAACGGTGTGTTAACTGCCTTGTTCAGTGGCATAATGACATATTTTCACCTTGTCAGCTCGGGGAACAAATCTTGCAACCTTACAGTTAACTAGTCCAACGCTATAACCACCTGCCTCTCTCGTTGCACTCCACAAGCAGCCTGTTACGCAAATGCAGTAAGCCAAGGTGAGTTGCTAGCTAGTTAAACTTATCTTATAAAAACAATCAATCAATCATAATCACTAGTTAACTACACATGGTTGATGATGTTACTAGATATTCTCTTGCGTGTCCTGCATTGCATATAATCTGACTGAGCATACAAGTATCTGACTGAGCGGTACTAGGCAGAAGCAGGCGCGTAAACATTCATTCAAACAGAACTTTCGGGCATTTTGCCAGCAGCTCTTCGTTGTGCGTCAAGCATTGTGCTGTTTATGACTTCATGTGTAATCAAAGTGAATAGCGTTTCAAACGTCGCACGCTCTGAGCCTTGGAGTGGTTGTTCCCCTTGCTCTGCATTGGTAACGCTGCTTCGAGGGTGGCTGTTGTCGTTGTGTTCCTGGTTCGAGCCCAGGGAGGAGCGAGGAGAGGGACGGAGGCAATACTGTTACACTGGCAATACTAAAGTGCCTATAAGAACATCCAATAGTCAAAGGTTAATGAAATACAAATGGTATAGAGGGAAATAGTCCCTTAATTCCTATAATAACTACAACCTAAAACGTCTTACCTGGGAATATTGAAGACTCATGTTAAAAGGAACCACCAGCTTTCATATGTTCTGAGCAAGGAACTGAAACGTTAGCTTTCTACATAGCACATATTGCACTTTTACTTTCTTTTCCAACACTTTGTTTTTGCATTATTTTAACCAAATTGAAGAAGTTGCATTACTTACTTGAGGCTAAATTGATTTTAATGATGTATTATATTAAGTTAAAATAAGTGTTCATTCAGTATTGTTCTGCTGCCCTCGGCTCCATCAGCCCAGTAAAATAAAAAGCAAATTATAAAAAGCTATGCTCACTCTGCTGTGCCTCACAAGTAATACAAAAACTGATCTGTTACCAGTGTGATCATTTAGCCTCAGATGTTGAAATACAATTTAAAAATGGTCTGAGAAGAACAGCAATGCATTGGCAGGGCAATTCAAGCAAAGCCAATATGCAGTGATAATGATTTAAGCCTAAAGCCTACTGTACCAACTTCATTACTACCGTACTGTTTTTAAATATGTTCATGTTACATAGGCTTATGTTTAAAAAAAATATATACAATCTGAATGGTAAATCTCAGCTTGCATTTTGACTCAGAAAAGGTTGGTGACCACTGCTCTAAAAGGAGCACCTAGTCTAGGAGACTATTGATCGAGACAGGAACAGCAATGTGTTGCATTGTCTCTCTTCCCCCAGGATTTGTACTGCATGTGTCTAGACAGTGCCCCCCCCCCCTCTCTGTTCCACTTACTGCTGCTGGCACTATAAGGGACAGACAGACCGAACACGCACACTATTTATAGGCTATCCCCTCTAAAGAGAACACTCGCTACTAGCTCATAGCTGCCTATCTGAAGCTCTACGGTCTTTCAGCCATTGTGATTTTAGGCCATTGCATGTGTATTAGGTACCACAAATATAAGAAAGCAAAAAGAGCAGGCAATAGAAAATTCTTTAGATAATTTTGTTGCCCTTAGAATTGATAACAAGTGATGCAATGTTTATCTCTTGAATGAATGTCAAGTCATTTGAAGCATTTCTAATCCAAATAGTCAGTATGATTCTGTGTGAAAATGAGTCAGACAATATCTGAGCATTGTAGTTTGGGGGCAGCCAATCATGTTGATATCAGGCTAAATGTTGGATCAAATAATAATACACTGTTCAATCACAATTCAGAGAAATGGACTGAATTAAAGGTTAAAATTAGTGATTATTTTATATGATTTGTCAGTACATTATGTAAATGTTTTGATGATACAGGTCACGTTTGGCTATAACTGGATGGATGTCTCAATATTATTACTAGCTCTCCTCCTAGGGGTGAGTGACGTCATCTCACTGTAATGAAAGTGTGTCCAGGAGTCACACTGGATGGATGTCTCATAACCACATCAAACACGTGCTACTTGTTCTACTCAGAAGCCTGCTGATCTATGGCTGCATTCATGTGCTGGTTATGAGGAGATGGAGGAAGAGAGGGATTTGATTTTATTAGGATCTCTTTTAGTCCCCATTTGGACTAATCTTCCAAGAGTCCTTAAACATTTAAAATACAATTTATAATACAATCACATTTTCACATATAACACAATGTTAGAAACATACATAATACACGGACATATTGGCCAGATAAATACTGTGAAGAGGGGGGGACATCTATTTCTATCTGTCTTTCTCTTTAACCTCTTTCCTACAATAGTCAGTCTGTGTGTGTTGTGTAGGAGGGGGGCAATTCACCCGGGGGGGGGGGGGGGGCATGGATCACTCCCCTCTCGCCCAAATCTCTAACAAACTTCAGCGGCTTGGGGAAACTCAGCTAAATTATGACCCAAAAAATGATTCATGCTAAAATTAAAGTAAAAAAAACCTATAGTTGCAATTAACTGTCTAAACAACTCAATGTTATATGGCTACCTTAAATTTGGACTTGATTAATAAAGCATTTCATGTATTAGTGCTTTGAATGTGTCCTCATGTGTGATGACATAATTCATGTTAATATAAAGGTTTAAAGCCAGACTCAGTCCCAAATAAATGTTCTCTTTTTTTTCTGGTTTAAATTGTTATTAAATGAGAGAGTCCGTATTGCATGGCACGACGATCGTCATCCAGAAAGTAGTCGTCATCCATCACATCATTTTTCCCACTGACCTTTGCCGATTGCTCCTGATAAATCCAGGGCAGCAATGTTATTGAGAGCAGTAGCAACATACTTGCAGTTCTCCATGGATAAAATTATCTTTCGAAAACTGCAGTCAAGTTATTATCTACGCAGCAGCTCATTTTTATAGACACAAGATGCAACACCGCAGACCAATCCAAACTCATCTTTCGGCATGTCCAGCCCACTCATTATCTCAGCCAATCATGGCTAGCGAGAAGGTTGCTGACTTTTTTTTGTGGCTAAACCAACTGGGCTCGTTATTTAACAATAAATAGATAATTTAACAATTTTATTCGTATTTACAGATGACATGCTTGAGTTTGATTTTAAAGTTCGAGAAGGCATTTCTGACAAACGCATTTTTTTTTTTAAATGTACGTTCAAAAGGCTCTCCTTGTCACGCCTTGGTCATTGTATTTTGTGTTTTTGGTATATGTTTGGGTAGGCCAGGGTGTGACATGGGTTTATATGTTGGGTTTCGTATTGGGGTTTGTATTAATTGGGATTGTGTATGATTAGGGGTGTGTCTAGGTAGGCTTGGCTGCCTGAGGCGATTCTCAATTGGAGTCAGGTGATTCTCGTTGTCTCGGATTGGGAACCGTATTTAGGTAGCCTGAGTTCGCGTTGTATTTTGTGGGTGTTTGTTCCTGTCTTTGTGTAGTGTTCACCAGATAGGCTGTAATAGGTTTCACGTTCCGTTTGTAGTTTTCGTATTTCAGTTATTTCATGTACCGCAATTCCTTCATTAAAGTCATGAATAACCTACACGCTGCATTTCGGTCTGACTCTCTTCATTCAACAGACGAACGACGTTACACTCCTGTGATGTCGTGACTTGTGGCATATGCCTAGTTTCCTGAATGGGGTCTAGAATAGCCATTTAGAATAAATGAGACTCGCTGAGTCAAGCTTTAATGATACCCACATTTTTACTCATTGTTCTGTCTTTAAATCAATTAAATCATATTCTGTCATTTCAAATGAAAAATATACATTTCCTTGTATAATGATGATAACCAATTGTCTCACTATTATATTTTTAGTAAGATTCACAGTAATTTTGCTAAACCTAGATTTTTTAAAAGCCATAATTTTATTATAATATTACCTGCCTCATGCGTAACAATTATTCATACATTTGGTCTAGGACATCTTTTTTCCATGTGTGCGTGCAGATGCTTGAGCGCCTGTGTGTCTGTGAGCTGCTGTATGCGTGCGTGGCTGCGTGTGTCCGCGCACTCACTATCAGGCTGGCTTCTCCAAGATAGGAGCAGAACCTGGCAGTGAGTCGACCAGACTGTGACCAGCAGCAGTGTTATCGACCAGGGGACGCTGAGGACAGCGTGGAAATGTGAACATGATTAGACCTGATAGCATCTCTGTTGTACCCTCAGCTGGACACAGACAGATAGGACTACACCAGCCTGGCTGCTGCTACTGTTAGGCCCTGCACTAATACAAACACACATCTACTGCAGTGGTATTTTGTCAAGGCTATGATCATTGATTGGTGCTCTCCCTTATTGTTCCGCTTATAATTATATTATTTCTCTCTGCCTTATATTTTAGCCTGGGTGGTGTTCATTAAGGAACCGTAGCAAAACGCTTTGCAACAGAAAACAAAACTGTGTTTTCTCTTGGACAAGTTCAGATCGTAACTCCCAGTTTCAGTTTCTTGCTGCACAAGACCCTGGTCTGTGCTTTAGCCTACTTCTCTGACATTTACTATGGTTCCGAAGTCCTACATATCTAATAGGTTACTTCAATCTTCCCTCTGCCATTCCTTCTCCTCTTCCTCTCCTCCTCAGACTCGCAGCGCTCCCACCTTTCCTCCTTCACCATGAAGCTGAAGGACAGGTTCCACTCTCCAAAGATCAAGAGGACCCCATCGAAGAAGGGCAAGCAGCTGCAGGTCGAGCCAGCCATCAAGAGCCAAGAGAAACCTGTCAACAAGGTGGGTGGGTGGGTGGGTGGGAGGTAGAGCTAAGCAATACTAAAAATGATATTGTGATAAATTGACCTTTTTTTTAGGCACAGTTACTTTCCATTAGGGCTTTAGACTGAATTTTTTCCCAGTGCCAAGTAGGACATAAAAGGAGTTGGCTATTTAATCTAACATGATCAGGAAATGCATGATGGATATTTTGATGTGCAAACATGTCAAAATAGGATCCAGAATATTCAGATGCATCTTTTTGGCTCTTTATAGATGAATTTGCCAGCATCTCTATCGTACATTTTGGCCTAGGCTATGCTACATTATTCACCACCTGAGGAAGTAGGAACTGAAAAAACATTGGCTAAGTATGATATTGTTGCTAGATAGTCATGCAATTGATCTAACAGTAATTTCACCGCAAATGGCTCTGCTCCGCCAGCGCCTCATCTGAATTACATACTCCGTTATTTCCTAAATATTGAAAGTAGAGAAATAATTTTTAATTGTTATACTCTCATAAAGCTGAGTCTATCCTAATTTTTTTTAACAGAAGTTACAGTAGCAATTCAATTTTGAAATGTTGCTCAACTGACCTACAATGCCTTCAGAAAGTACTCATACCCCTTGACTAATTCCACTTTATATTGTTACAGCCTGAATTCAAAATGCATTAAATATATGTTTTGTCACCCATCTACACACAATACCACATAATGACAAAGTATTTTAAGAATTGTTTGCAAATTTATTGAAAATGAAATGCAGATGGCTGATTTACATAAGTATTCACACCGGAGTCAATACTTTTATAGAAACACCTTTGGCAGCGAATACAACTGTGAGTCTTTCTGGAGAGCTTTCCACACATGGATTGTGCAACATTTGCCCATTATCTGTTCAAAATTCCTTAAGCTCTTTCTTTCAAATTGGTTGTTGATCATTGCGAAGACAACCATTTTCAGGTCTTGCCATAGATTTTCAATTGGATTTAGGTCAAAACTGTAACCTGACCACTCAGGAACATTCACTGTCTTCTTGGCCTGCTGAAAGGTGCTGAAATTGATTTCCCAGTATCTGCTGGAAAGCAGACTGAACCAGGTTTTCCTGTAGGATTTTTCCTGTCATTTTCTCAATTATGTGTATTTTTATCCTGAAAAACTCTCCAGTCCTGAACAATTACAAGCACACCCATAACATGATGCTGCCACCACTATGCTTGAAAATACTGAGTGTATTACTCAGTAATGTGTTGTATTAGATTTGCCCCAGACATAACACTTTTTATTCAGGAACAAAAGTGAATTGCTTTTCCACATTTTTGCAGTTTTACTTAAGTGCCTTGTTGCAAACAAGATGCATGTTTTGGAATATTTTTATTCTGTACAGGCTTCTGTCTTTTCACTCTGTCAATTAGGTTAGTATTGTGGAGTAACTACAATGTTTTTGATCCATCCTCAGTTTTCTCCTGTCACAGCTATTGAAACTCTCTAACTGTTTTAAAGTCACCATTGGCCTAATGGTGAAATCCCTGAGCGGTTTCCTTCCTCTCGGGCAACTGAGTTAGGAAGGACGCCTGCATCTTTGTAGTGACTGGGTGTATTGAATCACCATACAAAGTGTAATTAATAACTTCACCATGTTCAAAGGGATATTCAATGTCTGTGTTTTGTATGTTTACCCATCTACCAATAGGTACCCTTGTTTTTGAGGCATTGGAAAGCCTCCCTGGTCTTTGTGGTTAACCTGTCTATGAAATTCCCTGCTCGATTGAGCGACCTTACAGATAATTGCATGTGTGGAGTACAGAGATTAGGTAGTCATTAAAAAAATCATGTTAAACACTATTATTGCACACAGAGTGAGTCAATGCAACTCATTATGTTACATTTTAAGCAAATGTTTACTTCTGAACTTGGCTTGTCATAACAAAGGCGTTGAAAACCTATTGACTCTCTGAAAAACATAATTCCACTTTGACATCATGGGGTGTGTAGGCCAGTGACGTTTAAAAATAAAAAAGTAATACATTTTAAATTCAGGCTGTAACACAACAACATTTGGAAAAAGTCAAGAGGTGAATACTTTCTGAAAGCACGGTATGCTTGGGCTTATCAGAATGCATTTCTCCCTTCACACAGGTTCATGCACGTTGCTGTTGACCAAATAATTGTTTTATAACCAAATAATCATCAGGACATTGTGTAGCCTAATCACCGAAATTACAGATTGCTTCAGGAAGAGGACATTGTGGTGAGAGGAGGGCAATGTCTGAGTCTTTCATTTTCGGTTTATGGTTCCAGCTCTAGTGGGAGGGGTGCTGTACTCGCATGTCGTGGGAAACCAAGCTCTCCCGTGTGTGTGTGTGTGTGTGTGTGTGTGTGTGTGTGTGTGTGTGTGTGTGTGTGTGTGTGTGTGTGTGTGTGTGTGTGTGTGTGTGTGTGTGTGTGTGTGTGTGTGTGTGTGTGTGTGTGTGTGTGTGTGTGTGTGTGTGTTCCATGTGTGCCTTTCTATTGCTCTGCCATAGTGTGTGTGTGTGTGTGTGTGTTCCATCCTGTGCCTTTCATCCTGTGTGTGTGTTTCTGTAGTGTGTGTGTGTGTGTGTGTTCCATCCTGTGCCTTTCTATTGCTCTGCCATAGTGTGTGTGTGTTCCATCCTGTGCCTTTCTATTGCTCTGCCATAGTGTGTGTGTGTTCCATCCTGTACCTTTCTATTGCTCTGCCATATTGTGTGTTTGTGTGAGAGGTTCTCTGTGTTGCTGGGCTGGCTGGGGTATTGGTTCTAGCCTCAAAGCGTGAGACCCAGGCTGCTTCCCAAATGGCACCCAATACCCTATACAGTGCACTATTACCCATAAAGCCCTGGTCAAATCTAGTGCACTATATAGGGGATAGGGTGGTGGAGTACCCATACAGACATGAATGGAGCTGAAGCTGGCCAGTTTCATGAATGAACACTCATTCCCAAGGCTATTAGGATAATGACTTGACTTCCCCAACAGTGTTGTATATGGCTTAGTGCCATATGAGATAGGGATTCTCATGGTGGTGCTTGTAACACTGGAGTTGTGTGTTTGATTTAGGGTTGGGTGATATTACGATAGCATCGTCTATCAACAATGATTGACTGCGATCGTTGATGGGGACGACATTGTGATGTGACAGACAATGGTTTAGCCTATTTGAGGTTGACTGGCGCATAGAATAGTCTTGCAGCTGACAGCAGGGGAGCAAGTGACATTCTGAGTAATTTGCCTGTTTCTATATCCTATTTCAATAAATATATTATACCAGACAGAGCAGAGAATTCCTTCAAAGCAGCACGAGATGTCCAGTCAGAAAAATATTGTTTCGCTCTCTGTCGAGCATTAGACTATAGCATTTGGGCTCCCGAGTGGCGCAGCGGTCTGAGGCACTGCATCTCAGTGCTAGAGGCGTCACTACAGTCCCTGGTTTGAACCCAGGCTGTATCACATCCAGCCGGGATTGGGAGTCCCATAGGGCGGCGCACAATTGGCCCAGCATCGTCTGGGTTTGGCCGTCATTGTAAATAAGAATTTGTTCTTAACTGACTTGCCCAGTTAAATAAAGGTTTAAAAAAAATTAAGAAATGAAAAAATTTATATTTATGTATTTATTTATATTATATATATATGACAATCTTGTGTTTAGCTGTTTAAAAAAAACAGCCTATATTCCCTTCTCGCTATTCTATAGGCCATGAATATGACTGAAAGTCGCGCTTCATCGTTTTATGCATGGTTTCTCACCATCCATTTTTATTTCCAGGGTCCAATTTTCTCCAGATATCCCTCATTATAAACAATGTACAGTCCCTAGTAATAAGAGAGAACGAGGAAAATCCCTCCTTGCGAGGTTGAAAACCCAAATGGCCAATAATCAATGATTTATATACACTTGTTGACTGACAGGTTTTAAAGCCATTGGATCTCCATCTTGGCATTCCCTCTCCATTGTAATTTGTATTTTATTTATTTTATTTACTATAGAAATGCACTTATTAATGTTTACATTTGTTTTTTGGTTCATTCTATTACAGACACCTTAATGCATAATTTAAAGTCATGTTATTTGAGCTAAACATAAACATTAATTTAAGAAGAAAAAATGTTTACCTTTGTTTAATGAGATGTCCATTTAGAACAAATTCTTATTTACAATGATGGCCTTGTCAGCTCGGGGATTCGATCCAGCATCCTTTCGGTTACTGGCCCAACGCTCTAACCACTAGGCTACCTGCCACCCCTCCACTCTAACCACTAGGCTACCTGCCGCCCCTCCACTCTAACCACTAGGCTACCTGCCGCCCTCCACCTAACCACTAGGCTACCTGCCGCCCCTCCACTCTAACCACTAGGCTACCTCTCCACTCTAACCACTAGGCTACCTGCCGCCCCTCCACTCTAACCACTAGGCTACCTGGCGCCTCTACACTCTAACCACTAGGCTACCTGGCGCCTCTACACTCTAACCACTAGGCTACCTGGCGCCTCTACACTCTAACCACTAGGCTACCTGGCGCCTCTACACTCTAACCACTAGGCTACCTGGCGCCTCTACACTCTAACCACTAGGCTACCTGGCGCCTCTACACTCTAACCACTAGGCTACCTGGCGCCTCTACACTCTAACCACTAGGCTACCTGCCGCCTCTACACTCGAACCACTAGGTTACCCTGCCACCTCTACACCCTAACCACTAGGCTACCTGGCGCCTCTACACTCTAACCACTAGGCTACCTGCCGCCCCTACACTCTAACCACTAGGTTACCCTGCCACCTCTACACTCTAACCACTAGGCTACCTGGCGCCTCTACACTCTAACCACTAGGCTACCTGCCGCCCCTCCACTCTAACCACTAGGCTACCTGCCGCCCCTCCACTCTAACCACTAGGCTACCTGCCTCCTCTACACTCTAACCACTAGGCTACCTGCCGCCCCTCCACTCTAACCACTAAGCTACCTGCCGCCCCATTCATAACAAATCAAACAAAACATTTTCCTTAAGGTATCATTTTTTTGAACATTCTTATATTACTGTCCCCACTACAACAAAAAAAGACTTGTATACATGTAATTTTGTCCTTGAATCATTCTAATTTAAATGCTGTAGCATTCCATACATTCCTATGGAGGACTACTTCTTCTGGGGAGTGCCAATATGGTCAACCGGTATCTCACTGTCCAATCTGCAATCCAGGGTTTATATACATTTTCAGAAAAACTTTGATGTGTCAAAAACTAATTCCACAGATGGCAAGTGTCTGCGGGTTTTCGCTCCTCCCTTGTACTTGATTGAAATAAGTTCACTAATTAGTAATGAACTCCCCTTATCTGGTTGTCCATGTCTTAATTGAAAGGAAATTAACAAAATCCCGCAGACACTAGGCCCTCCATGGAACGAGTTTGACACCCCTGCTTTAAGACAATTTAAAGTTATGAAAAGTAGCTTATTTCCCAAATATTCTAGCCGAAGGTCTATTATTTCTATGTGGCAAACAAAGCAATTATCCAGTTCTGAAGGCTGTAGACTGACTCTATCCAGCCCATGATGTAGGCCTATAACCTAGCTCACTACGATAAAACAGCCTGTTCCTCATCACAGTCACTGCTCCATCATGTGCACGAACCTGTTCTGCTCTTCTACCAGAAAGGAACATTCGAAAAGATTTTGCCTGCACTTAACCTCTGCCCAGGCTTTCAACATTATCTTTTGTCATGATGCGTCCAGTTGCATTTGATGTTGCACTATATCCCTACTGTTGTTTTAGCTGATTTTATCATGGTATTTTGGCCCATTCCTCCATGCAGATCTCCTCTAGAGCAGTGATATTTTGGGGCTGTTGCTGGGCAACACGGACTTTCAACTCCCTCCAAAGATGTTCTATGGGGTTGAGATCTGGAGACTGGCTAGAACACTCCAGGACCTTGAAATGCTTCTTACGAAGCCACTCCTTCGTTGCCCGGGCGGTGTGTTTGGGATCATTGTCATGCTGAAAGACCCAGCCACGTTTTATCTTCAATGCCCTTGCTGATGGAAGGAGGTTTTCACTCAATCTCACGATACATGGCCCCATTCATTCTTTCCTTTACACGGATCAGTCGTCCTGGTCCCTTTGCAGAAAAACAGCCCCAAAGCATGATGTTTCCACCCCCATGCTTCACAGTAGGTATGGTGTTCTTTGGATGCAACTCAGCATTCTTTGTCCTCCAAACACGACGAGTTGAGTTTTTACCAAAAAGTTATATTTTGGTTTCATCTGACCATATGATATTCTCCCAATCTTCTTCTGGATCATCCAAATGCTCTCTAGCAAACTTCAGACGGGCCTGGACATGTACTGGCTTAAGCAGGGGGACACGTCTGGCATTGCAGGATTTGAGTCCCTGGCGGCGTAGTGTGTTACTGATGGTAGGCTTTGTTACTTTGGTCCCAGCTCTCTGCAGGTCATTCACTAGGTGCCCCCGTGTGGTTCTGGGATTTCTGCTCACCGTTCTTGTGATCATTTTGACCCCACGGGGTGAGATCTTGCGTGGAGCTCCAGATCAAGGGAGATTATTAGTGGTCTTGTATGTCTTCCATTTCCTAATAATTGCTCCCACAGTTGATTTCTTCAAACCAAGGTGCTTACCTATTGCTGATTCAGTCTTCTCAGCCTGGTGCAGGTCTATAATTATGTTTCTGGTGTCCTTTTACAGCTCTTTGGTCTTGGCCATAGTGGAGTTTGGAGTGTGACTGTTTGGGGTTGTGGACAGTTGTCTTTTATACTAATAACAAGTTCAAACAGGTGCCATTAATACAGGTAACGAGTGGAGGACAGAGGAGCCTCTTAAAGAAGTTACAGGTCTGTGAGCCAGAAATCTTGCTTGTTTGTAGGTGACCAAATACTTATTTTCCACCATAATTTGCAAATAAATTCATTAAAAAACCTATACTGTGATTTTCTGGATTTGTTTTATCATTTTGTCTGTCATCGTTTATGTGTACCTATGATGAAAATTACAGGCCTCTCTCATCTTTTTAAGTGGGAGAACTTGCACAATTGGTAGCTGACTAAATACTTTTTTGCCCCACTTTATGTATTACAATTATACACTTCAATGTTTACCACTCCTACTGCTGGGACGTCAATGATTACACATTGTAACTATGCAATAGAATACAAACATGATTGATTTGTAATTCATATATAAAGAAGAAAAACTATGCATATCTAACTCCCTTCATCTGCATTATTCTGAGGACACAGGATAGTACTTCAATGAGACACTTAATTTCAACCAGCGGAGAATGTGAAACGCTTTATTGAATGTTCATTATCCAGGTGTTCTAAATACATAGATGCATTATAATTATGATCATTGTAATATTGTATTATAAATGCAAGTTCAATCTGTACAATGCACATATGGTGTACTTTATAAAATGAGGAAGAATGACGTGGTGGTTCCTCAGGTGAGGAGAAACCTAATTACAGCCTAGGTGAAACTAAAGAGACAGAAAGGGAGGCTAGAGGTGAGAACAGAGGCAGACAGCATATGATTCATGAATTACAGTGCTTCCAACAATATTCTCTCAGTTCATCACATTTGCTGTGTCTCCATGTCACACCCTGAACCTCCGGGCCAAATTATAATTTGTTAAAACTTCTTGGTGACAGCCATCTTTCAAACAGTTTTAGAAACTTCAGGGTGAGGAGACTGGCGCTGATGGGACTGGCATTCCAATACTCCCCTCAGCATCAAAACATGCCTGCAGAGAATGTGACATTGAACTGCATTAGAGATAAATACACAAGTGCATATATTATGCCTTGTTTTTTTATCATTCTAATTTATTATTATTTGCAATAAAATAAAGCATCTCTTCAAAAGGGAGAGAGGTAGAACAGAGAGACAGCATGATTAAGCCTTCCCTTTTTTTTTATTCTAACACGGTCTCCTAACCTCATCATAATCATCAGGAGGTGAAATGCAAAAAACATGACCTTGGATCCTTAGCTCTGGGACTACTATGCATCTCTATCTGTTATTTTTCAATGTAAAGCATCTCTTTAATAATACAGCATGATTAAGCCTGTATAATATAAACTGTCCTGGGATCATTAACTCTGGGACTACTACATCTCTATCTGTATTTCAATGTAAAGCATCTCTTTAATAATACTTCCTGTATAATATAAACTGTCCTGGGATCATTAACTCTGGGACTACTACATCTCTATCTGTATTTCAATGTAAAGCATCTCCTTAATAATACTTCCTGTTGACCTGACCAAGTGACCTCTCACCTATGATCATGCTGTGCCCTCTGTGTCAGCCAGTTTAGATGCGGGAGGGGTTCACCAAAACAGCTGATATAGCCTAGAGGATTTAGGGAGAGGGATGAAGTGAAAAAGAGAGGGTTATTGTGTATGTGCGTGGTCTCACCTGGTGTTATGCTGAAAAACAGACACATGAGGACAAACAATAGAAGATGATGTCAATAGAAGATACTGTATGTGACGCAGACACCTATCAGAGTGTACCTAAAACATTTAAATATAGAGGGCTATGTGTCTCACCACTTGGTTATTGCAAGGCTAACCCCCAGGGAATGGCTGTGGTTATGTGGTGTAAATCTGAAAATTAGCAGCTGACATCTTAAGGGTTTTTAAATAAATGCATGTGAGACAGGTTCCATGTACAACAAGACAGGCAGAGATGGAGAAAAAGAACACAGAACATTTCAATTACCTCTGGTTATGGACACTTTTGCCACAGTAAAGCGAACTACTAGCTATGTAAAAGTTGGATGGAAGAACGCCCAGTGCTGCTTGCCTGCGATTCCATCATCACATAGTCCTTCTTCGTAGGTGTCCGCTATGACTTCCTTTGTGTCGGAAAAAAGATGATTTCGGAACAATTATTTTTAATTGAAAATAAAGTTTTGCTCTCAAAACTAAGACACAAATGTACCCCCATAGCATATAACATTTTGCCTGTGAATAACCACACCTTCATACAAACCTGCTACTGTATGCAGAATTCTTGACTCACGACCGAAGATGCTGCCCTATCCTGCCAGCACGCCCACAAGTGAGCCACTCAGGCGCAGAATGATGACGCGTGGAAGAGGGAAAGGAACGAGATGGGAACAACAACAATTTGTTGCAAGTTCGGGAAGGGGGCTAATAGCTGAACAATAGACTATGCAACCTTTACTAAAGAATAGTCTAATAGCCGAGCTAGGTGTGAACCCCCCCCCCCCCCTCTCCTATCACAGACCAGATTTGCCCTAACGACCAAAGTAATGACTTTTCAAATAAGCTACCTTACATGTTATGTTGGCTGACAATTTGTTAGCTACGCTGTCCTCACGACAATAGAATGAGTCAAAATTCACCCAAAGCTGAGAAACGGCTTAAGAACGTTAAACTGGAACACTATCAAATCAATGGAATCGAACGTTCCCAGAGTTTTGACTGGAGGGATGCTTAGAAATCCATAAAAAATGTATCTCTTTATTTTACCACTACAATATGTTCGTCGGACGAAACGGGGAAAAAAAAATTGTGTAGAAAGTAAACATTTGCACCTCGATGGTGTCAACTGTGCTTATGTCTGCGTAATAAAATAAAACCTGACTATTTCTGGTCTAGCGATCGATGACAAACGAGCTTGCTGCCCAGACTTACATATTTACAAAGAGGAGATTCTCCTGATTTTAAAATGGTGCCCATGTAACAGTTTTGCTTCCGTTCTTCTCCTAGCCCCTACCTGTGCTCGAACCAGGGACCCTCTGCACACATAGACAGCAGCCATCCTCAAAGAATCATTACCCATCGCTCCACAAAAGCCGCTGCCCTTGCAGAGCAAGGGGAACAACTACTTCAAGGTCTCAGAGCGAGTGACGTCACCGATTTGAACCGCTATTAGCACGCATCCCGCTAACTAGTTAGCCATTTCACACCGGTTACACCCGACTCGAAAAAGAACAAAAAATCTACACAGTGAGATATTTGGCGAAATAGACCGACATGCGTCTCCATAGGAAAACAATGGGGGGAACTCGCCATTCCAAGAGCAAAAAGTATTTTGGGGCTAGCATTTGATGACAACCAAGCTAGCTGCCCAGACTTACATAATTAGAAAGAGGATATTCTCATGATTTAAAATGGCGTCCGACTTGCGATGTGTATATTTAGATATTTTTCAAGATATTTGGCAAAATAGACAGACATGCCTATATTTAACCCATAGGCAACAATGGGAAGACCACAGAATTCCAATATTAATTTAGTTTACATTTTAACTATAAAACAACGTGAGCAGGTCTCATTGCCAACAATAGCGAAGCAGGCGTTGTGACGTTGACGATAAGCTGAGAATAGAACGTTCGGAAAGCGAGTTGGTGCGATGGGGCTCAATAGAACTAATAGGAGCTGGCATGGTGAAAAATGCAGATGTTGATTTAGTTATGTATCCATAACGAATTACTATGGGAATAAATATCGCTGATTTACAGAAATATTGGAACAAAGTTGTCTCAATAAGGCAAACAATTTAGAATCCTCCAATCCTGTAGCCTACTCCCGACTGTCACGTTGTACAGCGCCATATTTTCCACTCCATCCTAACGGAAACCCAGAGGGTTTAATTTTTCTCAGAATGGAAACACCATAATATTAATCAAATGAATTAAGCCACATTTCTTCAAATCAATCCCATATACTATGTTATTACAAAAAAGGTTTTAAAATCTCTGGTAATGCCAATAGGGAATACTATCAAATGCTTCTCAAAGATGCCCTCTGGTGGTAAAACTAGAAATAACTTGCAGAAACATAAGAAATGGCAGAGAATTAAATGACGTGCCACAGAATGCAGGCAGCAGCATGCAGTGTCCGCAGTATGGCACAACTTTTAAAGGAGGAACCACTGTGTTTTATGTGGAATCTGTCTCTTTGGACAATGCTACATTTCGTATTGTTTTTGTCAAAATGTGTGCTGTCATTTTTAACGAGAGAGATCGGGATTTTGGCAATAACGCCCTTTCTCTACTTCCCTAGAGTCAGATGAACTCACGGATACCATTTTTATGTCTGCATTCAGTTTGAAGGAATTTGCTAACTTGCGTTAGCGCAATTGATAACCAGCGTTAATGCAATAACCCCAAGTCTATGGGAACAGCTAGCATGCTAGCTGTACCTGTAGAATTCCAGTCATTGCACTAATGCTAGTTAGCAGGGGCTTGCAAAACGACCTAATATGTCCTTCATACTGGACACAGGTACATAAAAATGGTATCCATGAGTTTACCCGACTCCAACATCCCGAACCTTTAACCCTTTAAGGCTGGAGTCACAGACTTACTGCCCAATCTGGCCTGCGGGTGGTTTGAGTAAAACCAAATTAAAACTGTGTAGAAATTATAATGGACCTAATATTCATACAGTAAAATGGCTGTGCAGCTCGCTAATGATCACTAGACAGTCAGGGAGCATTAAATTCCACAAGCAATGGATAGAGGACTATTTTCTGCAAATTTTGACATCAAGGAAATATAACCCATTTTCATTGCGGCCCTCCCAACCTCGTTGAAGACCGACTGCGGCAAAATTAGTTTAGACACCCCTGGTTTAAGGGCTGGATTAAGCTTCCTTTGAAAATGCTCATTTTTTTCCATCCATCAATTATTATATCATATGAAGAGGGTTTCCTCCAAGTTTCATTGTGTTAATTGGGGCCATGATTTGATTTGATTTATTAGGATCCCTATTAGTCGAAGCCAATGGCGATAGATTATTGCGATAGAAAATGACAACAGGTTCGAATAGTGCCTCCCCGATTCACTGTTTCCATCCTTTTGTTGCCTACTGAAAACGACTCAGATTTCCTCTAAGCTTGACCATGATTTTCATTCATTCTGTTCTGTAGAAGGTGAGTCGGCTGGAGGAGCAGGAGAAGGAGGTGGTGAGCGCTCTGCGTTACTTCAAGACCATAGTAGACAAGATTATGGTGGAGAAGAAGGTGCTGGAGATGTTGCCTGGCTCGGCCAGCAAGGTCCTGGAGGCCATTCTACCCCTGGTGCAGGTGGAGGCCCGGATAACGCACAGGTATGTGGGCTGAGAATGTAGAAGGTCTTATAGTGAGCATAAGATGTTTAAAATGTATTTTCAATCAAAAAGATGCATTTTCAATGTGTTTTCAATGTATAAGGGGCTAGCATGCAAAATAGTATGCAGGTAAAAGTAGATGGGCTTAGGTGAGTATTTAGCATAGGTTAGTGGGATCTTAGTCTTTCATTTCTCATATATTGTAGCCTAGGCATGTTGCAACTTAGTGATATGGGCTTTGTGCTACATCACAAAGCATTCTTGCAGATTTGCCACAAAATAATAGAAACAAATGGTGGCCCCAAGATGTAACTTCATTTTGTGATTTGGGTGAGATATCCCTTTATCTATTGGTTTCCTTACCCTGTAGGCAGTCTATGGACAAGGTATGACAGCGATCCGTGCTTTGGTTTTGTTTACCTGGCCACTGTTTCAAATGCAACATTTTTAGCATTTGTAGCACAAATCCAATGGTGTGATCACTAACTGCTAGCTAGCTGTTTGTGGCCTGCTAGAAGTCATGTGTCGTAAGTAACATTTCTCTAAAAAAGGTACGGATGTTGCAAAAGGATCAGGATCTACACTTGACAAATATGTGTTCCATACCGGGGCATATGCTATTTCAGGAAGTGCACACACGGGGCGCTATTTCTTTTTAAATAAAAATGCATTTGGGCACACAAAACAATTTAGGGTCTTGATTCCAGGAGGAGATTGATTGTCTCTGCTGTAAGCGAGAAGCTTAGTCTTGCCGTCTAGCAAGTTAGCAAACCAAATACATAGCTGGAGCCCTGAGCAAATATCATATATTTGGCACATAATAATAATAATAATAATAATAATAATAATAATAATATATGCCATTTAGTTAACTTATCATGTTAATCAGTATGGGTGGTCCCGGGATCGAACCCACTACCCTGTTAACTTATAGTTAATCAGTGGCATAGTATGCACCCCCGTATTGAAAATCATACCAAAGGTATGTATAGATACCGTGGTGTATGGTATATTGCCCGAGCCTAATAGTGAGGCATAATCACCTTCCTGGACTATTCAGTGTACATCTTGACCAGTCAGGTATTTCATACCATCGTGTTCATGTTGTCCCTATTAATCTCCTCATCTGGAATTTGACTCCCGGTGGTGGAAAAAATGTAATCGACCATAGAACACTTACAGCTGGTTAGAAAGAGAAGCGGGTCGCATTCATTAGTGCACACCTTAACAAAATGTTTTGTCACAGAAAACAAAGTTCAGGTAGTCCCTCCCCCTGTTTCAGTCATTTTTCTTCTGTTTGGTGCCAAATTAATATGGCCAAGAACAAATCCTTCACTTAACAGTATATTTTATAGAACAGTTTTTCTTTGTATAGCCCTGAAAGAGAGACTTGGAGTTCTCTCCTCTGGAATGGCTGTGCTTGCCAGAACTAGCATACTGCTAGCACAGTGCCATCAGTCATTGTTGAAGGGGGTCAGATGTGACAGGTTTTGTATCCGGACCCTGTTTTTAGTGCTGAGTGACATAGTGCTTACAGTGGTTGAGGAATGGGTCTCTGGGGATCTGACCTCCTCAACTCATATACACACACACACACACACACACACGCACACACACGCACACATCAGCCTCCTTGTGCCTTTCCAGCCGCAGACCCCAAACCCGATAATACTTCTCAGGCCCCTAGAGGTCAAACTCACACACCCCAAGTTAACAGGCCTATCGTAATAACCCTACAGGTCTAGATCACCGATCACACCCCAGCCTCAGGGACTCAAGTCCTACGCCTCTGCTTCTGGAAGAACCTGGGACCAGTGCCCATTTTCATAAAGAGTCAGACCTAGGATCAAGTCCCCACTGTCCATGTAATCTTAATTATTGTGATTTAAAAGGAAAAAGTGATTGAGATGCTTATGAATACAGCCCCAGTTGTTATTGCTATTCAATCAAGTTATTTACTTGATTCTCCTCTTGCCTGTGTAGTTAGTTCATCCTGGCTACTAGCCATAGTCTTTGGCTCCACTTTGCCCATACAGCCCCCAGCCCAAATGTGTCATAGAAATATAATCTATAGACGGGGCTTGGAACCACTAACCCTGACAATTTGACTAGTAAACTTACGGGGAGGCTCGTTCTATAGATTATATTTCTATGAGCTGATTCCTGTAGAGGCAGTGGAGGGATATTCCAGAGTTGTGAATCAGCTGCAACGTGCTGGAACTGGTCTGAACCTTCACCACACCCGACTGTTTCTCAATTCAGCACAGACACTATACTGTATTTACCAACCAGACAATTCCCTCCAGCACACAAACACATTCTGCATTTAATACCCCCACAGGGGAAATATTGAGTTAACCCCAAGTGTGGATACATCTGGCTGTTGAAAAGATACCCTAGTAGTCCTTTAGTCTAGTTGTCTGTGTTGTCAATCTATGGAGTCTGACATGAAATGTCGGCGTCCACGCCCTCCCACCCCCTATCCCACCTATCACTCGTGACTTCCCCCTTCTCTCTCCTTAGTTCGGCGGTGTCGTCGTGTCACAACCGTGTGTACCAGAGCCTGGCCAACCTGATCCGCTGGTCCGACCAGGTCATGCTGGATGACATCGACCTGGACGACAAGGACAACGTGGTCGCGGTCACCACCGTTATCAAGGCTGTGCTCGACGGGGTCAAGGTGAGACGAGACGGTCGTGGGAATGTGAAACGATAGTTTTCAGCTCTCCGGGGCTCACAGAGGGTCATATTCCCTGTTTCTCCCTTGCAGACCTGGGTTAAATACATTTTGTCAAATATGCCTACTTTCAAATACTTAAGCTGTAGTTGATTTAGTTTGCCTGGTACAAAGGAACCATTGTTTAAGTCCCAAAAGTACAAATGCCAAACTGAATCAAGTGCATCTCATGTATTTTTGTTTAACCAGGTAGTCCCATTGAGGTTGGAAGACCTCTTTCCCATGTGAAACCTGGTCAAATTCTTTCACATTCTTTCAGTCATTCAATATGATAGTGTATTGGACACTATTTTAACCTCTGTCCCTTATAATAAATTGACACCACTTACAACAGTAGGTGTAGTGTGTAATGTACATTAAATTAATATCAATAGTTGTTGACTGGAGTTGCGTGCTTTTCTTAAAGGAACTGGTCAAACTCACCATAGAGAAACAGGAGCAGCCCTCGCCCACCACTCTCAACAAACCACTACCACCTATTGCCACACCTGAGAGGTAAGTGGACGTGCGCAAACACCCCTACACACACCAGACTTGACCATTTCTCTCACTCACACATTCTCCTGGTATGTCTCCAGCACATCCGAGTTGCCCCTGACGGAACGGGAGCGGGAGATCCTGAGTAAGACCACGCCCACTGTCCCGCCCACCGAGGCTATGACGGACATGGCAGAGGAGGACATAGCCCCGCCCAAACCCCCCCTCCCTAGCCTGAAGATGGATGCGCTCAGGTTAGGAACATTGGGAGGCCATCTTTAGATATTATCGACAGTGTCAATAGTATGCAGCAGGTCCCACCAGACCGAATCTTTGGGCCTTTTGCTTTTAGGGCCCACAGTTTTCCTGGTCAAGTCAGGTGGTGAGAAGAAACTCAGGGTCTTATTTATGGTGTATCCAAAATGTTAAAATCTTATAGCGCTTCATCTTCTCATCCACCTGTCTTCATCTGCAATGAATTGAATTTGCTTTGAGATATTTAAAAAAAACATTGGAAACGAGGAAGCTAATTTAGACTATTGAGATGCACCAATTTGAGAGTGGTCTGTTCGTCTTTAAGCGGTCATTTAGATTAACGTTTTCACTCATGAAAAACTTTTCATCATTGCGGAACATTCCGACCCCCTTCGAACGTCCGGCTGGATATTGCCATCTATCGGCGTACTGTAGACCCATGCAACCTCCCCCACCATGGTCTTATGTAGAAAGGGAAGTCCCCCCCCCTTCCCACAGTCTATAAGAAGGAACCGGACATGGTTCTGCAATCTGGACTGTCTGCGGTCGGAGAAAGCAGAAGCGGGTCTGCAGACCGCATTATGTCAGCGACTGTGATCCTGTAGCATTAGAACTTCTGAACTTGTTCTTCAGTGTAGGTAAATCTGTTTGTGAACCGAACAAGAATATAAAGTGTTAGTCTCATGTTTCATGAACTTAAACAAAAGATCCCAACAAATTTCCATACGCACAAAAAGTGTTTCTCTCAAATGTTCCTTACAAATGTGTTTACATCCCTGTTAGTGAGCATTTCTCCTTTGCCAAGATAATCCATCCACCTGACAGGTGGGGCATATCAAGAAGCCAATTAAATAGCATGATCATTACACAGATGCACCTTGAGCTGGGGACAATATAATTCCACTCTAAAATGTGCAGTTTTTGTCACACAACTTCACAGATGTCTTAAGGCAGCGTGACTGCTGACTGCAGGAATGTCCACCAGAACTGTTGCCAGAAAATGGAAATCAGCCGCCTCACTCGTTTTAGTGAAAATTAGCACTACTTCCAACCGGCCTCACAACTGCAGACCACGTGTAACCACGCCAGTCCTGGACCCCCACATCCGGTTTCTTCACCTGCGGGATCATTTCAGACCAACCACCCCAGACAGCTGATGAAACTGTGGGTTTGCACAACCAAAGAATGTCTGCATAAACTGTCAGAGACCGTCTCAGGGAAGCTTATCTGCGTGCTCGTCGTCCTGACTATGTTTCGGCGTCGTAACCGACTTCAGTGGGAAAATGCTCACCGTCGATGGCCACTGACACGCTGGAGAAGTATGCTCTTCAAGATGAATCCCGGTTTCAACTGTACCGGGCAGATGGCAGACAGCGTATATGGCGTTGTGTGGGGCGAGTGGTTTGCTGATGTCAACATTGTAAACATAGTGTCCCATGGTGGCAGACAGGCCCAAACTACTGACAACGAACACTATTACATTTTTTCAATTTGCAACTTGAATGCACAGAGATACTGTGACGAGATCCTTAGGCCCATTGTCATCCACCACCATCACCTCGTGTTTCAGCATGATAATGCACGGCCCCATGTCGCAAGGATCTGTACACAATTCCTGGAAGCTGAAAATGTCCCAGTTCTTCCGTGGCCTGCATACTCACCAGACATGTCACCCATTGAGCATGTTGGGGATGCTCTGGTTCAAAGTGTACGACAGCGTGTTCCAGTTCATGCCAATATCCAGCAACTTCGCACAGCCATTGAAGAGGAGTGGGACAACATTCCACAGGCCACAGACGGCCTGATCAAGTCACGCTGCATGAGGCAAATGGTGGACATACCAGATACTGACTGGTTTTATGATCCGCACCCCTACTTTTTTAAAGGTATCTCTGACCAACAGATGAATATCTGTATTCCCACTCATGTCAAATCCATAGATTAGGGCCTAACAATTTTATTTCAATTGACTGATTTTCTTATATGAACTGTAACTCAGTAAATTGTTGCATGTAGCGTTTATATTTGTATTCGGTATAGAATTCTACCAAAGAGGAAGTGAAGCGAAGATACAACTGAAACGTTGACTAAGTCAACATTAATAATTTTTTATTGACTTGAGATGAGGGTTTATTTCTGAACTAAGCCTAATTGAGTCTGTGAAACTCAATTTCATAGTATCTCATCTGCTTCAAAGGATGTGTCTCAAATAACACCCTAACACCCTAATCCCAAATAACACCCTAATACATAACACCCTAATGTAGTGCACTACTTTTGACCAGTGCCCTATAGTGTTCTAGTTAAAATCAGAGCATTATATAAGGTATTCACTATGTAGTACAGTTTTTAACAGTGATTTAGTTAAAAGTAGTGCACTATTTAGGGAATATGGTGCCATTTGGGACATCCACTGTCAATGTGGAAAAACCAGACTATGTTCAGACGTTTAAAACATTTTATCTCAAAGGGGAATTCTAATAATCTAGAATTGTTAAGCCTAGAAGATCTTCCTCTCTTAAATTGAAAAGGATAGTCATAAGAGGTTGGAAACTGAGGGTTATAGGCAGGCAGTCACTTATTCGGTCACTATGTGCTTAAGGAAGCAGAGCTTTGACAAATCCATAGACCTTGGGCTTAGCCAGTAGATCAGATAATATGCCAACTAGGATTTTGAATTGCACTGCTGTCTCTCTTTTTCTCACTCTTCCTCTCCTTCTTCCTCTTCCTCCCGCTCTCTCACTTCATATTTTTTTCTGTGCTTTCCATCCCTCTCTCCATGTCTGTTGGAGAACAGAGCACACTTGGCTACTGACCACTTTGTAGCTGCCCAAAGGAGATCCACAAAGACTGACACGTATGTTAGCCTATAGGGTCATTCCCCTGCATCATGAAATCCCGCCCACTTTATAACTATCCAATCCGGATCCCAGAAGTGTCTTGATTGCTAGAGGAACTGATTAGTGGAGTGCTGTATCTTGCACGTTTGAGTTCCTAATTATGCGTCATTGCCTCATGGCGCACAATGAAGCCCACGTCCAATCAGGGGAAAGCTTGGTGCATGATTGTGTACCAATGATGTCATGTAATTATACATACGGTGGAAGTCTGAAGTTTACATACATCTTAGCCGAATACGTTTATACTCAAGTCTTTCACAATTCCTG
This sequence comes from Oncorhynchus gorbuscha, assembly GCF_021184085.1. Taxonomy (NCBI): domain Eukaryota; kingdom Metazoa; phylum Chordata; class Actinopteri; order Salmoniformes; family Salmonidae; genus Oncorhynchus; species Oncorhynchus gorbuscha. The sequence continues at coordinate 2,772,772 of NC_060199.1, read as the reverse complement.
ACATTTAATCCTAGTAAAATTCCCTGTCTTAGATCAGTTAGATCACCACTTTATTTTAAGAATGTGAAGTGTCAGAATAATAGTAGAAAGAGTGATTTATTTCAGCTTTTATTTCTTTCATCACATTCCCAGTGGGTCAGAAGTTTACATACACTCAATTAGGATTTGGTAGCATTGCCTTTACATTTTTTACGTGGGTCAAATGTTTTGGGTAGCCTTCCAAAAGCTTCCCACAATATGTTGGGTGAATTTTGGCCCATTCCTCCTGACAGAGCTGGTGTAACTGAGTCAGGTTTGTAGGCCTCCTTGCTCGCACACGGATTTTCAGTTCTGCCCACAAATGTTCTATAGGATTGAGGTCAGGGCTTTGTGATGGCCACTCTAATACCTTGACTTTGTTGTCCTTAAGTCATTTTGCCACAACTTTGGAAGTATGCTTGGGGTCATTGTCCAGTTGGAAGACCCATTTGGAAGTATGCTTGGGGTCATTGTCCAGTTGGAAGACCCATTTGGAAGTATGCTTGGGGTCATTGTCCATTTGGAAGACCCATTTGGAAGTATGCTTGGGGTCATTGTCCAGTTGGAAGACCCATTTGGAAGTATGCTTGGGGTCATTGTCCATTTGGAAGTATGCTTGGGGTCATTGTCCATTTGGTAGACCCATTTGGAAGTATGCTTGGGGTCATTGTCCAGTTGGAAGACCCATTTGGAAGTATGCTTGAGGTCATTGTCCATTTGGAAGTATGTTTGGGGTCATTGTCCATTTGGAAGACTCATTTGGAAGTATGCTTGGGGTCATTGTCCAGTTGGAAGACCCATTTGGAAGTATGCTTGGGGTCATTGTCCATTTGGAAGTATGCTTGGGGTCATTGTCCATTTGGAAGTATGCTTGGGGTCATTGTCCATTTGGAAGACCCATTTGGAAGTATGCTTGGGGTCATTGTCCATTTGGAAGACCCATTTGGAAGTATGCTTGGGGTCATTGTCCAGTTGGAAGACCCATTTGGAAGTATGCTTGGGGTCATTGTCCATTTGGAAGACCCATTTGGAAGTATGCTTGGGGTCATTGTCCATTTGGAAGACCCATTTGGAAGTATGCTTGGGGTCATTGTCCAGTTGGAAGAGCCATTTGCAACCAAGCTGTAACTTCCTGACGTCTTGAGATGTTGGTTCAATATATCCACATAATTGTCCTCCCTCATGATGCCATCTATTTTGTGAAGTCCACCAGTCCCTCCTGCAGCAAAGCACCCCCACAACACGATGCTGCCACCCCCGTGCTTCACGGTTGGGATGGTGTCCTTCAGCCTACAAGCCTTCCCCTTTTTCCTCTAAACATAACTGTGGTTATTCTGGCCAAACAGTCCTATTTTTGTTTCATCAGACCAGGGGACACCTCTCCAAAAAGTATGATCTTTGTCCCCATGTGCAGTTGCAAACCGTAGTCTGGCTTTTTTTATGGCGATTTTGGAGCAGTGACTTCTTCCTTGCTGAGCGGCCTTTCAGGTTATGCCGATATATTGATTTGCACTTTTTGCTCCAAAGTACATTCATCTCTAGGAGACAGAACACGTCTCCTTCCTGAGCTGACGGCTGCATGGTCCCATGGTGTTTATACTTGCGTACTATTGTTTGTACAGATGAACGTGGTAGCGTCAAGCGTTTGGAAATTGCTTGTGGAGGTTTACAATTTTGACTGATTTCTTTTGATTTTCCCATGATGTCAAGCAAAGAGGCACTGAGTTTGAAGGTAGGCCTTGAAATACATCCACAGGTACACCTCCAATTGACTTCTGACCCACTGGAATTGTGATACAGTGAATTATAAGTGAAATAATCTGTCTGTAAACAATAGTTGGAAAAATGACTTTTGTCATGCACAAGTAGACTTGCCAAAACTATAGTTTATTAACAAGAAATTTGTGGAGTGGTTTTTTGAAAACAAGTTTTAATGACTCCAACCTAAGTGTATGTAAACTTTCGACTTCAACTGTATCTATGTATGTCTATGGTGTGTACACATCTTGAATGTCATCCATTTCTAGGGTTGGGGTCAATTCCATTTAAAAGTATAAGTAAATGTAACAGGATTTTCTTAATTTCAGAGAATGTCCATCATACTAGTGGGGAAATAATACTGTGAAACACTATCATTTCACAATTAGCACCAGATGGATATTGGACATTTTCTGATATTACAATAGAAAAATTAAAACAAATCCTTTGTGTAACATTAAAAAGGTACTCCAAATGGAATTTCAGTGTACTTCCTGAATTGACTGGAATTGAAATGAAGCTGACCCCAACCCTGTTACTTTCCTTGTCATGGTCTCCATGGTTTGCTGATTTTATGCTGTGCCTTTAAACTGTCATTGACTTGTGGTGATTGCAGTGTGATAACCTGGAAGGACCAACTTCCGGATGTCATTGAAAACGAGGCATTAAGCACGTAATGCTGATTTTTACCAGAGGTGTGGATTCGAGTCACATGACTTGGACTCAAGTCTGACTCGAGTTACATTTGATGACTTGACCTGTTAGAAAATAAACTAACTTGAGACTTGACTTGGAGTGTCAAGACACGGGACTCAACTTTGACTTGAGACTAATGGCTTTAAATGATCTGGCCAGGTTTGTTACTCTTTTTGTGTGCACAGAGTCTCCGTGGATTACTCTCCACGCAGCCAGAGACCGTATCACACTTGGGGGAGGGGGGGGTGTGTGTTGGCTAGTGAAACGCTTACTCGGCTCTCTGATTTGACCAGCAAATTGTCAATCAACAAGCTAGCGCATTGAGAAGGTTATTTTAATGGGCTACATATAGACTACCATTTGTATTTCGTTTTTGTTTATTCGATCTGGTCTCTAACATAGGCCTACGGCATTGGACCAAATTCTTATTTTTAAAAAACATTGTATCTGTGCTTTAGAACCAAAGAGTTGCAGTTCTTATTTTTTTTAAACATCTTATCTGTGCTTTAGAACCAAAGAGTTGCAGGTCTTGACTCTTGACCAATAGCCAGTCATCAGCATTGGTGTACAAAGGCAGACCAGAAAGCGCTTGTTTAATTTTCTCTGGTTTTGCCTGCAGAAAACAGAGTAGCCTACCTAAATGAATACAATCCATATAAAGTACCATTTAGAAATGTGCTACGGATGTATCTTTGCCAAAACAATAGGCTACCTGGTGATTTCATATTTCAGATAGGCCTAGTTTGGGTGGGTTATAATTCTATACCTCAGTGGTGGTACTGGCTATATGTCTAAAGATACATTGTACTACCTTCGGGATGAAGATGTAACATATTCTGGAAAATACATTTTTGTGGGGAAGAAAAAGGCTACAGACAGATCATGCTTTCCACTCAGTCCTGCAAACTCTGCCGCATGTAGGTAGGCCATATCATCCTGCTTACTCTGGACTCCAGAGAAGTGACAATGTGACATCCCTAGTTGATATTGACTGCTAACATGAATGGCTTTAAGCTCAAAATGCAGGTGTAAAACGCAGTTTATTTCTGTGTCTTGCGTTTTGAAAATGCATCTGCGTTTATGGCTGTAATGACAGGCTAAATTTGGCAGTGATTGCGCGCATGCCCAGGTGTCGCAAGCTTTGAACCACTGCTTTTTGGGGGTCCCAGGTCAAAAAGTTTGGAAACCACTGAACTACTGAACAGATCGCTGATTTTCTGTACAGCGATCTGTAGGATCAGGTACGGCGCAAACGTCAAATTGTAGGGAGAGAGACTTGCCATAAATGAATATTCAGCTCCACATAAACGAGGTGCTCAAGAATATGAACCCATTACTTTGCTCACCAGCAATGGGGCATCAAGCAACAATTACTAGCATCGGCCGACTGTGCTTTTGGTACGTCAAAGTTGCTTGACATGTATAATTTACTTGTGAAGCTTGCAATTGGAATATGTTTAAATTTAATAATCAATGTGTTGTAGACAAAATAATGAAAGGGCTGTCTGGTAGCCTCAATAAATAGACAAAGATTGGTAGTTGAACAAGTCCTTGTCTGTATAGATTTTTTTTTACTTGAAAAAACTTGACTCAACTTGATTTGCTCTTTGTATGCACGACTTGGACTTTACTCAAGACTGGACCGGTTCTACTTGGGACTTGATTTGAGACTTGGACCTTGAGACTTGGACCTTGAGACTTGGACCTTGAGACTTGGACCTTGAGACTTGGACCTTGAGACTTGGACCTTGGGACTTGGACCTTGGGACTTGGACCTTGGGACTTGGACCTTGGGACTTGGACCTTGGGACTTGGACCTTGGGACTTGGACCTTGGGACTTGATTTGTGACTCTAATAATAGTGAATTGGTCCCACCTCTGGATTTGACCATAATAACCCCTCAGTAACCAGGTTTCCATCCAACCTTTTTATGCGAGCAAAGTACATGTTGGAAACAGCACAACTTTCCATATGTCGACGAAACAAAATACGCTAGACAAGGTCTGTAACATGTATTACGCGAGAGAATCCGCTAGACAAGGTCTGTAACATGTATTACGCGAGAGATGGCAATGGAAATGCCTTTATGCGCAAATATTGAAATCATAGCCATGATATGGAAGTCAAATTAGATTCACGCGATGATATGTTGTGTGGTCCTCCCACTACAACTCGATACTCAAGAATGCAGTTTATTAGGCCACAGATTACATTCATTACATACATTCATTAAAGATTCATTACATTCATTAAGTTATGATGAATTTCACAAGGTGGTGAAAGTGCATGCAGTGATTAATGCTGCTTTCCAATAAATATCTAGGGTCTTATTCTAGTGTCAATGATGATCGATGCTTTGGCTGCCTTTTGACAAATAAAAATAATCTCTCTCTTTTGTCCATAATAATGTCATCCCACCTGTATCTGCCAGCTGTTAGCTAGAGTGCCAAGACCAGAGTGGGCATATACACAACATTTATTAAAACCATCAGTGAAGTTGAAAATACGGTGGAAACCCATTCAACTTTTTTATGTGCACTAGGTAATTACGCAGAGGACTTCATCCGCAACAGGTCAATTTAATGGAAACTCATCTCTGGCGGGGAAATGTGCTTATTGTTTTTATGTGGATTGTAGTGGAGTCATGAAAATCTGTCGCCTTTTGGATGGAAATGTAGCTACTGTCATCCAGCTCAAAGAGCAGTAAACGGTGTGTGTGTACCAATGCCCCTACTTGTATTTGTGAGCCTGGTTGTGCATCAGAAGCCCGAAAAACAGTGTTGGGAGTCAATTTGAATTGAAGTCAGTCAATTCATAAAGTAAACTGAAATTCAAATTGACTCCATACACTGCCGAAAAATGTCTATTCTCACTCATGGTCATACATCCTACTTCGCTCTCTCCAGTCCTCCTCCGGCCCTGCCCCCAAAGAAGCGCCAGTCGGCCCCGTCGCCCACCCGGGTGGCAGTGGTGAGCCCCATGAGCCGTGGCTCCAGCCTGTCCTGCAGCGTCCATAGACGGGTACCAACACACACACCTCACCAGAGACACATACCAGTAATTTGTAAGGTTATTGTTGAGTAACACCCACATATTCCACTTGTCCAATGGTAATGGTAGTACAGTGGTCTAGAGAAACTGTGTCAGAGTATGGTGTTGAATCGGGTGGATTATAATGGGCCGATACAGACTAGTGATCAGACATGATGAGGCCATTAACAGATCCTATCTCCACAAAGGTCTGTCTTATTTCCTGAAACTGTGTTGCTGACATCTGTGTCTGTTTTTCATTGTGTTTGTCTGTCCGCCTGCCTGTCTGTCTCTGTGTCTCTGCAGCAGCAGGACTATGAGCAGGAGCTCCTCCAGAGGCGTTTCTCAGGCGGTAGCCAGTCGTACAGGGGCAACTCCCCGCGCCTCTCGCCCTGCAGCAGCATGGGAAACCTCAGCAAGTCTGACGAGCATCTCTGCTCCATGGAACAGGACAGTGGACGGTGCTCCCAAAATACTAGTTGTGAGACACTGGGTAGGAATGCACACACAGGCATATATAGATAGAGATATATATATATATATACACACTCATGCAGTTGAAGTTGGAAGTTTACATACACTTAGGTTGGAGTCATTAAAACTCATTTTTCAACCACCCCACAAATTTCTTGTTAAACAAACTATAGTTTTGGCAAGTCGGTTAGGACATCTACTTTGTGCAGGACACTATTAATTTTTCCAACAATTGTTTACAGACAGATTATTTAATTTATAATTCACTGTATCACAATTCCAGTGAGTCAGAAGTTTACAAACACTAAGTTGACTGTGCCTTTAAACAGCTTGGAAAATTCCAGACAATGATGTCATGGCTTTAGAAGCTTCTGATAGGCTAATTGACATCATTTGAGTCAATTGGAGGTGTACCTTTTGGATTTATTTCAAGGCCTACTGTCAATCTCAGTGCCTCTTTGCCTCCTAGAGATGAACGTACTTTGGTGCGAAAAGTGCAAATCAATCCCAGAACAACAGCAAAGGACATTGTGAAGATGCTGGAGGAAACTGGTACAACAGTATCTATATCCACAGTAAAACGAGTCCTTTATCGACATAACCTGAAAGGCCGCTCAGCATGGAAGAAGCCACTGTTCCAAAACCTCCATAAAAAAGCCGGACTATGGTTTGCAACTGCACATGGGGACAAAGGTCATACTTTTTGGAGAAATGTCCTCTGGTCTGATGAAACAAAATAGAACTGTTTGGCCACAATGACCATCGTTATGTTTGGAGGAAAAAGGGGGAGGCTTGCAAGCCGAAGAACACCATCCCAACCGTGAAGCACGGGGGTGGCAGCATCGTGTTGTGGGGGTGCTTTGCTGCAGGAGGGTCTGGTGCACTTCACAAAATAGATGGCATCATGAGGTGGGGAAATTATGTGGATATATTGAAGCAACATCTCAAGACATCAGTCAGGAAGTTAAAGCTTGGTCGCAAATGGGTCTTCCAACTGGACAATGACCCCAAGCATACTTCCAAAGTTGTGGAAAAATGGCTTAAGGACAACCAAGTCAAGGTATTGGAGTGGCCATCACAAAGCCCTGTCCTCAATCCTATAGAAAATATGTGGGCAGAACTGAAAAAGCGTGTGCGAGCAAAGAGGCCTACAAACCTGACTCAGTTACACCAGCTCTGTCAGGAGGAATGGGCCAACATTCACCCAACTTATTGTGGGAAGCTTGTGGAAGGCTACCCAAAACATTTGACCCTAGTTTTTTTTTAAAGGCATTGCTACCAAATCCTAATTGAGTGTATGTAAACTTCTGACCCACTGGGAATGTGATGAAAGAAATAAAAGCTGAAATAAATCAGTCTTATTATTATTCTGACATTTCACATTCTTAAAATAAAGTGGTGATCCTAACTGACCAAAGAGAGGGAATTTTTACTAGGATTAAATATCAGGAATTGTGAAAAACTGAGTTTAAATGTATTTGTCTCAGGTGTATGCAAACTTCAGACATATATATATATATATGTCGGAAGTTTGCCCTCATTGGCTTCCATGCATTTGAAACGAGAGCTTGTGTGAGGATGACGGACACGGGCTTGGTTAGAGACGGTTACTATCCAACGGAGTGCTGCGATTGGTTGCCCCAAATTCTGGGGGCGGGGCATTTTTTTTACATGTGCACTTATCATACCCAGAGGCATAGTCTCTCACACATGAGAGCACTCTATTTTTAAAATACTCACTTCAAATGTCAACAGCTTAACCGTAACCACCAATACTGCATTTCAAAGACGGTTTCCCTCTTTCTCTCGATCTCTCCTCTGTTTCTCTTCAGACACGGAGAGTTACGACCCAGACTATGACTTCCTCCACCAGGACCTCTCAGTCTTCACTGGGGACCCCCTCGCCCCCTCAGGGGTCACCTCTCTGTCGCCCCTCCCTGAGTCCCACAGCGAGTCATCCTCCCCCGTCCCTCCTCCCACCCGCTTTAGCTCCCCACCCGCCCCCCACCCTCACCACTCTGAATACTGGACCCCACAGCCCGGTTCTCACATCAGCCCCTTGCACCCTTGCCGCCTCAGCGCGCCTCCAGCGTTACCCCAGAAGAAGCGGCGCAGTGCCCAGGTGTCGCCCTATCCGGACGGGTGCTGGGGTGGTTCCTCGCGGGGGGGGGCCTCTACGAGAGGTTCCCCTCGCAGTACGATAACCTGTCGGAAGAGGAGCTGCTGCACCCCACGCCCCCCTTTCCCCTCTTCACGCCCATCTCACCCATGCCCCAGAGCAACGGGGGGCGTGTTTGTGGCCCAGTACCTGGCCAGCGAGAACGCAGACGTTCCCTCTAGTCCACCGCCGCTGCCCGAGAAGAGGAACAAGCACGGTGAGTGATGGAGAGATGGGGTGTGGGGGAGAAAAGGATAGAAGGAGTGGAAGAGAGAATTACAGAAAAATTGAGAGAAAAGGAAAGAAAAAGAGCAGGAGGATGATTGAGGAAGGGAAGAAGATGGTTTAGGGAGATTAAACACAGAGAGAGAGAAATGAAACACGAGGAAGATTGAAGGAGGAAAGGATAGAGACTGAGGGAGAGAGGTGTTTAGAGTGCTAACTTAGCTGCAGTGTCATTCATGCATGACTCATGTTTAAGAAATCTGCCACAGAGAATAGAGGGAGGTAACTCCAGGACAAGCACAATGGACTCCTGATCCACTGGCAGTTGGGTACAGAGGTCGCAAATATGTAACTTCCTGCCAAGCTATGATGTCATTTCCTGTTGACATTTTTTATATTTACATTTTTATCATTTAGTGGACGCTCCAGAGCGGAAATCGAACCCACAACCAATGTTCCCTCTAAGCTGCGTGAGCGCAGTAGCACTTCATAAATAAATAAAATAAAAAGCCCACAGAGAGAAGCACGAGATTTTCCTCAACTTTCTGGAGCAGTGGTCACCAACGAAGAGCGCCGGCCCGCCTTCCTAGCGTGCCCAGAGTAAAATCAACTGCTGACCATGTCTGCAGTAATGTAGCAGGCATCAAAACGCAAAGTTGATACTCTGAAAAACGTTTAAAACCATGGTCGATCTCCAAGGCATTCCTAGTCGATCGCAAAACATTTCTGTAAACAACGGTAGATGCATCCGATTTCTGTTGGCTGTAGATGCAACCGATTCAGCTGCCCTGCACTCCAGGTAGGCGAACGGCCCGCCTTCCTAGCGTGCCCAGAGTACAAATCAACTGCGCTATAGGCCTACCGCTGGCCAATCAGATGGCTTAGATGACCATGTCTGCAGTAATGTAGCAGGCATCAAAGAAAGCTACAGCAAAGTTGATACTCTGAGATTTCAAAACGTTTAAAACCATGGCTGGAGAGAGACTGTCAACGAATAGAGAGAAGAGCTGCTGTTTTTATGAGTGAGTTCATGTTGAAGTTGTTACTCAGAAAAGTGTTGACAGTTCTAAGCCATAAAATGCACGTTCTTCCTATTTCCACTGAGCGCTACAACAAGCACTGCAGCAGTAATGAAAGAGTAGGAAAGTGTATCTATAGGCTTGTGGTGTTATCTATTATTCTACACCTGCATTGTTTGATGTTTGGGGTTTTAGGCTGGGTTTCTGTACAGCACTTTGAGATTTCAGCTGATGTAATAAGGGCTATATAAATACATTTGATTTGATTAGCGGCCGGGGTCTTTTTTAATATTGAGGAATATTTCACTTTCTCAGTTCATTGGAGTAACAACATGAATTTGAGCATGAGGCAGAAATAATGCGGTGCGACTCTAGTTTTGCCATCATCTGGAAGACTCTTGTCCCTTATTGGTCAGGTATAGCGGAGGGATGATGAGAGGTGGACCCTCAGTCTGCTGCTCTCTCCCTCCTCTGAGACGGACCATTTCGATGCAGGCACCATCAGCCCAATAAAATAAAAAGCAAATTCTTTAAATGTATGCTCACTCAGCTGTGCTTCACACGTAGATCAATTCACAACAGATTGATTACCAGTGCGATCATATAGCCTACGTCAAATTTTGAAATCTTTTTTTCTTTTTTTATGTCCCCGAACAAGAATGCATTTTGTTCATATCCTTTGCTAGTTTGTGAGTTATTAGTCCAGTTATAGATATGTGTACATTTCTAGACATATATGAAAAGTGAATCAGGTAAAGAGCTTATTTTTTGCCTTAAAGGGACAGTGTTGCATTTTGAGACGGGCTTGAATAAGCTAAGTGGCCAATAGGCAGAGGGCAGCATAATTTGTCTGATTCTCTGTAATAATGGTATGGGAATAATAATAATGCATTTTATTTTGCTAAATGGTTTCTTGCATCAAACAACACAATAAGGCTGAATAGTAGGCAGAATGATAGAACAGATATGTCCATGTTAAAATGTTATGGGAGGCATTTTCTCCATAGTTTTTGATGGTTTTTGCGCTCAGCAAACCTAAAATTTGCTCAGTGCCAAAAAATGTTTGAGGGAACATTGCCCACAAGCCTGGCGTTGCAAGCTACATGCTCTACCAACTGATCCACTCGGGACTGTTGCCCTATGATGCCACTTCCTGTCAAGCTATGCCACTTCCTGTCAAGCTATGCCATTTCTTGTCAAACTGACCCCTTTTAACATTACATAAAATGACCTCACTCCTATCTTAGGAACATGCAGAGCTAATATTGTGTTTAAGGGAGTTATCGTGTCTATGATTACGCTAAATCTTGCAGTTATAATTCCCTGCATCACCTATGATTGATGCATGGTAGTGTGCAAATTAACATTTCACTTGAAATAACTTTTAATGTCTCGCCGTGCCCCCCCTCAGTCCTGGCGTATATGCAGTTTGTGGAGGACTACTCGGAGCCCCAGCCCTCCGTGTTCTACCAGACGCCGCAGAGCGAGAGCATCTACGAGCAGAGGAACAAGCGCTTCCAGGATGTCTGCGGCCTCAATGACTCCTTCAGCAGCACCGACTCGGTCCACGAGCCCCTGCCCGTACCCCTCTTCCCGCCTCCCGCCTTGCCCCCCAAGCAGAGGCAGCTGGTGAGTGTCTGTGTGTGTGTGTTCCTCCTCCAGTCCTCACCACCCAATCACACATTATTTCACCCCGCCTCAGACCTCACCAGTGGAATTTCACAATCCTCCGTCGAGATTGATGCACTGGTTATGATGTGGTTATGATGGTGGAGTGAGCAAGTGCACTCTGAGAAAGCGTGGAGAATTTGGATCCAAAGGTTTCTTGTGTGAGGTCTCCTTTCCAGGTCGACATCCATGCAGTCATGTCATTGAGTGCTGAATGAATGATGACATATTTTACTTGTAGGAGTTTTAAGGTTGGTGATTTAACACTTTTAACTTAAGTTTTAAATCAACAATTAAATGAGGAAATGTAAAAGGTGACAGTTTAAAGCCCCCTGTGGGGAAACGGTGAGGTCATGGTGCTACATGCTGTGGAGATCACAACAGTAGTTATATGCCTGGAGGTCAAAGGTGAGAGGTCCGATTCCCACGGTGGTCAAATGCTGTATAACACCCCAGAGGACAGTTGACCCCTGTCTCTATGTCATTGGCAACCAGTGGTGTGGAACATGTGTCAACTATAAACTATTTTAACACTTGCCCCCAAATCCCCCTACCACAAAACATAAATGTTAGACTACAAATGGTGCCTTCCTGTGTTCTAGTTAAGCCAAAATGTTTTCTATTCTACTTGAGCCATTTACTTATAATGTTCATATTCTTATGTTTTATTTCTTATTGTTGTTGCATCACTGAGAAGGAACCTGCAAGTAAGCCTCTAGTTGTACGGTGTATACCATGTGTATCCCGTACAACTAATTAAACAAAACTACCCCCTATGGAGGTGAATGTGAAGCAAGGTTGTGTTCATGAGGGCACGCAACATATAACAGTTAAATTAAATAGAGCATTTCTTATTGGACAATTCTAGGTAGTCCCTCTCCTGTTTCAGTCCTTGTTCATCAGTTTGAGGCCTGATGAACACGACCCAGAAGAAGAACTCTGAGGTAACTTGTGCTAGTGTAGTGGTTGTTGGCTTGTTGGCTGGGAAGGACAGTAATTTCAGAGCTCCCTTCCTCCAGGAATCCATTCCTCATCAGTGTTCTCTTTCTCTCCCCTCTTCTGTTCAGATCAGTCTCTCGTTCTCTCTCTCCATCTACCCCCAGTCCTCTGCAGTCTGCCTAGTCTCTCTCTTTCTCGCTCTAAGTGGTGTATGTCGGTGATAACCCCTACCAGACAAGTTGAGACTTGCCTTTCTCAAAATCATTCTCTCTATCAAATCCAGTCGTTTTATCTTAGTCCTGGTTGCCCTGGGTTAGTTGAGACGTCTGTCTGATTGACAGTCCGTTCGGTCAATCAGTCAATGGAGGTGGGAACCCGGGGGGAGGGGCTAAGGAGGTCAGGGGGTGGTCAGATAGATTTGATTGGCCCAACCTTCTTCAGGTTAATGGAGATTGGTTCAACTCGGCTGTGGGTTGAGGTATAAAAGAGGTTAGATTCTACACACTGGTGTCATGTGGTTTGTCAGCCATTTTTACTAAAGACTACACATGGGTAGAAACTAGATGGCTACTGGACTGCTCAATGGACTCATGGGCTATTGACTGCGAGCCAGTAAGGGTGCAATGGATTCTTGAGTGGATATTGCGCTTAGTGCCGGATTTATCCACAACTAGAAACCCAGAAAATGAAAATAGTCTGCTGGAGTAGACTTGTGTAAACCATGCATGGATGTCTGTGGGAGATTTGTGTATGTATTCCAATTCCATGCCTGGATTTCACGCTGCAGACCTCACTACAGTACAATACTATACATAACCTACCACTGAGCGACAGAGTAGTAAAGCTCTGGTCCGCTGTTTTCCTTCTGCAAACCACCAACCTTTTAGTTTGAGGATTTCTGTTGTACACTTTACTCTACTGTACTGTACAGTCCAACTGTATTTCTCTCCTCGTTCCTCCTCCTGCGTCTCTCCTGGTAATCTGGGCTGGTGGTGAAGGGGGCTTGAAGAGGGTGTGGCCTGGGTAGGATAAGCCTGTTTGTATCTCCTAGTCCTCCTCCTGCCTTCCAATAAGCCAACATGTTACAGGCTTTAAAAACTCTGACTTTACACGGCTTTGAGAAAATTAAAGCAATTTAGATGGTCTGCCAGACGGATAATAAGATGGCAAGAGAGAAAGCGAAAATCACATTTCTCCTGTTTCGTGGTGTGTAGTTTGGCCTGGTTTCTTTGAAGCAACACAGTTCAGAGAGCAAGACGTCTGGTTTAAGATGGTCAGATGCAAACACTGTTTGAGCCAAACAGGTCTCGGCTCTTTTGGGTTGTTCCAACCCCTAGAGATGACGCTTAGCAATGACCTTTCCTGACCCTGTGGCTGGCTTAATGTTCAGTGTCCGCAACAAGGAGTCTCCTGTGTGTTTCTTCTTCTGTGGTAGACGTTTCTGCAAGACTTCATTTTGTACTAATGCTATCATCTTAACTCTCTTTAACTCTTGTCTTTTATAGCTCTGGCGAAGGCTGTGAGGCCGATACGTAAAGCTTATTAGAGAGCAGTGATACGATCAAGGGCAGTTCCTTCTTCTCTCTCATCGCTCTGATTCTGAAACGGGATTTGATCTTACACTGCTTTCTCTTCTTAGTGTGATAAAGTTCTGTCTTTTTCTCTGTGTCTTCTACCTTTCTCTCTCATCTTCTCTTTAATTCTTATTTTTCTCCCTCTATTCTCACTGCCCCTCTCTTCTTATTTGTCTATCCCCTCTCCTTTTTTTCATTCGTTCTCTCTTCCTCAGGCCTCCCACTCTTCCTCCCCCTCTTCTTCCTCATCCTCCTCTCTGCCGTGCCACCTCCACCCTTCATTGGTGGCGGCAGCAGAGGAGGTGGGCTCTGGCCTGGGGCTCAGCCTATCGGTCTCTAGCTCCTCCTACCTTAGTGGACACTCCTCGCTGACCACGCCCATGGTGAGTCTACCTGATTGGCCCCCGGTGGCCCAAAGGCTGGGCCTCCCGTGTGCTGTGTGTTCTGGTTCCGTTTGGTGCTGTGATCTTGTGTGTTGTGTGGAACTGCCTGTATGATTTCCCTGGATCCACGTGGTGTGGTTCTGATTGTCCTGAATGGCACATGGTCCCTGTGTTTTGTTGTTTGTCTCTGGCATGGTTCCGACATTGATGGCGATAGCGGTGTGCTATCTTCGTACTGACTTGTGTATTTAATGCCGTGTGTTGTAATACTTCGGTTTAGCATCATAAGATGCAAAGTAATGCATTTCTGATGTTTATTCTTTTATTTTTCCTGAAAACAACCGGCACAGAAGTGGTTATGTGGAACAAGTGGAGTCAAAGAGGAGTCCCAAATGACAATCTTACAAAGCAGGGACCTCTATAGCAGATAGCAGATAGAAACCTGGTGATGAATGAGGTTGTGGTCGGTAGCTGAGCACATGACCGAGTTAACACTTGACACGGTTTTCCATCTCATAACCTCAAACCTCCATCCGCCTCCTATCGAATAATGTTGGTCTTAGGGTGTGGCCTGACCCCGTGTGACCCCTGGGTGTGAGGAGCACACTGAGGAGGTCGGGGGGGAGAGAAGTGGCGTGTATCTTCCTGTGGAATCTAGAGGAATGCATGACATTTGGACCTGGCCTGATGTAAAACAGATTCCTCCTCCTGTCCTTCTCTTCTTTCTCCTCTTCGTCCTCTCTCATTCTTCTACCACCTACTCTACCCCTTTCTCCTTCCTGCTCTACCCTCTTCTGCCCCTTAAATCAAATCCAACATTATTTCTAGTTTAATTTCAACATCACAGCATCTCCCTCCTCTCTCTGATACACATATCTTGCCTCCCCCCCACCCTGTGTGTTTGCCAGTGGAATGTTCACATTCCTCAAGTCCTCGGGGCATGATGTTTTGAGGCGATGTCATGGAGATGGGAGTCATTTAAAGGAATTGATTTATTGCCAACAATGTAATTTCAGTGGAAAATAATTATTCTACGCTCTGTCTGTGTCTGTCTGTGTCTGTCTGTGTCTGTCTGTGTCTGTCTGTGTCTGTCTCTGTGTCTGTCTCTGTGTCTGTCTCTGTGTCTGTCTCTGTGTCTGTCTCTGTGTCTGTCTCTGTGTCTGTCTGTCTCGGTCTGTCTGTCTCGGTCTGTCTGTCTGTCTCGGTCTGTGTGTGTGTCTGTCTGTCTGTCTGTCTGTCTCTGTGTCTGTCTCTGTGTGTCTGTCTCTGTGTGTCTGTCTCTGTCTGTCTGTCTGTCTGTCTGTCTGTCTGTCTGTCTGTCTGTCTGTCTGTCTGTCTGTCTGTCTGTCTGTCTGTCTGTCTGTCTCTGTGTCTGTCTGTGTGTCTGTCTGTCTCTGTGTCTGTCTGTCTGTCTCTGTGTCTGTCTGTGTGTCTCTGTGTCTGTCTGTGTGTCTCTCGGTCTGTCTTTGTGTCTGTCTGTCTCTGTGTCTGTCTGTCTGTCTCTCGGTGTCTGTCTGTGTGTCTCTCGGTCTGTCTTTGTCTCTCGGTCTGTCTCTCGGTGTCTCTGTCTGTCTTTGTCTCTCGGTCTGTCTCTCGGTGTCTCTGTCTGTCTTTGTCTCTCGGTCTGTCTCTCGGTGTTTCTGTCTGTCTTTGTCTCTCGGTCTGTCTGTCGGTGTCTCTGTCTGTCTTTGTCTCGGTCTGTCTGTCTTTGTCTCGGTCTGTCTGTCTGTCTGTCTCGGTCTGTCTGTGTCTGTCTGTGTGTCTCTGTCTGTCTGTGTGTGCGCGCAGACCTGTGTTGTCAAGTATATATGGTTGTACGTTTATGGAGAACATTTGTTGGATGGAAACAAAATAAGCTGTCCTTAAGTTTTCAGTGGAAACATCATAGTTCGTTTTCCCTCCTCTTTTGCATACCCTAGGTGCTGTCGGTTTAGTGTGTGTGGGGGGAGCATGCATGCCAGTGTGTGTGTGGTGTTTATCAGTGATCTATGTGCTGGCTGCTCTGTGTGTGCTGGTATGTATGCAGGAACATGACGGGGGTTGATATGCACAACGTTTTACACACACATTCTCAGACACACGAACACACACAATCTCAGACACACACATTCTCAGACACACGAACACACACATTCTCAGACACAATCTCAGACACACACAATCTCAGACACACGAACACACACATTCTCAGACACACGAACACACACAATCTCAGACACACACAATCTCAGACACACACAATCTCAGGCACACACAATCTCAGACACACGAACACACACAATCTCAGACACACAAACACACACAATCTCAGACACACGAACACACACAATCTCAGACACACGAACACACACATTCTCAGACACACGAACACACACATTCTCAGACACACGAACACACACAATCACAGACACACGAACACACACAATCTCAGACACACGAACACACACATTCTCAGACACACGAACACACACAATCTCAGACACACGAACACACACAATCTCAGACACACGAACACACACATTCTCAGACACACGAACACACACAATCTCAGACACACGAACACACACAATCTCAGACACACGAACACACACAATCTCAGACACACGAACACACACAATCTCAGACACACGAACACACACAATCTCAGACACACGAACACACACAATCTCAGACACACGAACACACACAATCTCAGACACACGAACACACACATTCTCAGACACACGAACACACACATTCTCAGACACACGAACACACACAATCTCAGACACACGAACACACACAATCTCAGACACACGAACACACACAATCCTCAGACACACTAACACACACAATCTCAGACACACAAACACACACATTTGTGCATTGTAAATATACCTTTATCTGGTGGTGTTTATGGTGAAATAATTGCTTTCGGTGTGTTGTATGTTCAGGTGTGTTCTTGGCTATGTGAAAGGCATAGAAAGGTTGATATCATTCCATTTATTGTTATAGTATGTTGAATTACATTAGTTAGTAGAAGCTTAGGAGGTGCTGGAGACTTTCAACTTCATTTCCTTTTCAGCTTTGACCTGATCCTATCTGCTGTCTTTACCTTGTTCTTTTCTCCTTCTTCCTGGTTTCCCTTCCTACTCTCCACCAATCGCAGAGCTCGGACCAGGTCGCCTTGGCCAATGCCACCCTATTGGCTGGCAGCGGGGATGGGCCCGACTGTTCCCTGACCGACCTATTGGGCTCTGTGGCCGTCTGTCTTCCTTCCTCTGAGACCACTTCTCTTCTCACTGACTCTCTCCTCCACACCTCGACAGTGGTGAGCTTGCAGGCAGGCAGACAAGACAGACAAATCTAACTCCCAGACCTTATATTTAGGCTATTTTATTACCCTACCTTGTGACTCTATTCTCCTATTCACTATCATGTGTAACAGACACAAATGTTACTGAAATACTGTACAGACTAAACACTAATCACCAGTACCACCTGGTGGCCAATTATTGACAGTTACGTCCAGTAGAAACCATACAACACAATGTAGTTGAGTGGAAGTGGTTCTCCGTGTCTCATCTTACCTCTGAGCTTGCTGTCCCCATAGAGATAAAATGTGTTCTGTTTAATTCCATGGTCGTCCCTCTTCTCTTCACGTAGAGTGTGGACGAGGGTGGCGAGGGTGAGTATGTCAACCTGTACTCATCCAGCCAGGCCAACGGGGAGCTGCCACTCTGCCTCAGAGTAAGTAACACTCAACCTAGATCAGAAACTCAGCGGTAAAAGAAACGGACCCTTTTTCAGGACCCTGTCTTTCAAAGATAATTCGTAAAAATCCAAATACCTTCACAGATCTTCATTGTAAAGGGTTTAAACACCGTTTCCCATGCTTGTTCAATGAACCATTAACAATTAATGAACATGCACCTGTGGAACAGTCATTAAGACACTAACAGCTTACAGGCGGTAGGCAATTAAGGTCACAGTTATGAAAACTTAGGACACTAAAGAGGCCTTTCTACTGACTCTGAAAAAACGCCAAAATAAATGTGCCCAGGGTCCCTGCTCATCTGCGTGAACGTGCCTTAGGCATGCTGCAAGGAGGCATGAGGTCTGTAGATGTGGCCAGGGCAATAAATTGCAATGTCCGTACTGTGAGATGCCTAAGACAGAACTACAGGGAGACAGGACGGACAGCTGATCATCCTTGCAGTGGCAGACCACGTGTAAAAACACCTGCACAGGATCAGTACATCCAAACATCACACCTGCGGGACAGGTACAGGATGGCAACAACGACTGCCTGAGTTACACCAGAAACACACAATCCCTCCATCACTGCTCAGACTGTCCACAATAGGCTGAGAGAGGCTGATCTGAGGGCTTGTAGGCCTGTTGTAAGGCAGGTCCTCACCAGACATCACCGGCAACAATGTCGCCTATGGGCACAAACCCACTGTCGCTGGACCAGACAGGACTGCAAAGAAGTGCTCTTCACTGACGAGTCGTGGTTTTGTCTCACCAGGGGTGATGGTCGGATTCGCATTTATTACATTTACATTTAAGTCATTTAGCAGACGCTCTTAACCAGAGCGACTTAGGAATGAGCGTTACATTGAGGCCTGTACTCGGGAGTGGGATTGATTTGGAGATGGAGGGTCTGTCATGGTCTGGGGTGGTGTGTCATAGCATCATCGGACTGAGCTTGTTGTCATTGCAGGCAATCTCAACGCTGTGCGTTACAGGGAAGACATTCTCCTCCCTCATGTGGTATCCTTCCTGCAGGCTCATCCTGACATGACCCTCCAGCATGACAATGCCAACATCCATGCTGCTCGTTCTGTGTGTGATTTCCTGCAGGACATGAATGCCAGTCTTCTGCCATGGCAAGCGAATAGCCCAGATCTCAATCCCATTGAGCACGTCTAGGACCTGTTGGATTGGAGGGTGAGGACTAGGGCCATTCCCCTCAGAAATGTTTGGGAACTTGCCGGTGCCTTGGTGGAAGAGTGGGGTAACATCTCACAGCAAGAACTGGCAAATCTGGTGCAGTCCATGAGGAGGAGATGCACTGCAGTACTTAATGCAGCTGGTGGCCACACCAGCTACTGACTGTTACTTTTGAGTTTTGACCCCCCCCTTTTTTCAGGGACACATTATTCCAATTCTGTTAGTCACATGTCTGTGGAACTTGTTCAGTTTATGTCTCAGTTGTTGAATCTTGTTATGTTCACACAAATATTTACACATGTTGAGTTTGCTGAAAATAAACGTAGTTGACAGCGAGAGGACGTTTCCTTTTTTTGCTGAGTTTATGTCCTCACCACAGATCTAGGATCAAATCATTCTACCCACAATCCTAACAGTAACCATTAGGGGGATGATCAAAGATCTGATTCTGTATCAGTGGTTAATGTCTTCTACCTGTTCCATTCTACCTGTGCCAACAGTTACTTTATGAAGACTGCATTTGTGTACATGATGTGTTGGTGTTCCATGTGTCCTGCTCCTCATCCTACCTTGACACTCTTCCCCAACAGGAGCCCAACTCTGCTGACGAAGTCCTTGAAGACTCCTCTCCACAGATGCCCTCCTCCAATAGCAAGGCGGCTCTGGACAAGGACAGGTAACGGGGTTACCACTAGGGTTACATTGCATAAACACTCTCCCCGTTCAGCCGTTACGTCATTACTTGATCTGGTAAATCCTAGAAGATTAAACGCCAATTGAATTAAATGGATACTGATTAATGACCAATTCTATATGCATAGAGAGAATTATTAGAAGAGACAAAGTCCATTCATCAATTTGAATGGAACATTTTTCATGGGTGACTATTCTATTATAGGTAGTCATTCTATTTCTATGTATATAAATCCAGGTACACTGATCTAATGGCGCGTCTGTCTGTCTGTCTAGGAGGCAGAAGTCAACAGACTCTGCGCCTTGTGATGAGGAAGTGGATGAGCTCTCTCTCATTGACCACAAAGAGATCATGTCCAGGATTACACTAAAACAAGAGGTAAAGTATCCCTCACTACGGCACTAACAGTATTACCACCAATGTCTATTGGCTAAGCATCGTATAGAGAAAAGTATGTGGTTGTCTTTGGCTACTGCGCTTTCCTTCAATGGGATTCTATTCATAATAACAATATAATATAGTCCATTTAGCGGACACTTTTATTCAAAACTAGTTCGTCATCCGTTTTAAGCCTTTTAAGAATGCGTGGCCCCAGGTATTCATGATACATAATGTTAGTGAGACGCTGAAACAAAAGACTACAAATAAGAACTTTCAGTCCACTACTGACCTCTAGAAGAAATTCTCAGGAACTGCAGGGCACGTTTCTCCATTAAAATGTATTTTCCTTTTTTCTGTTTGGTGCAGTCTGACAGGCAGGAGAGTCTGTGTGTGTGTGATTTGTGTGAAATGGTGGTCCCCACTCTGCAAGGTCAGATGTAGCAATAGCAAGAGGGAAGGAGAGAGGAAAGGGTGGGAGGGAGGGAGGAAAGGGTGGGAGGGAGGGTAGAAAGGGTGGGAGAGAGGGTGGGAGGAAGGACAGGGTGGGAGGAAAGGGGATAAGAGAAGGGAGGTCTGATTAAACAACAAAGGACAGCTGTAAAAGGGAGGAAAGGTTGGGTGGTAGGGAGGAAAGGTTGGGTGGGTGGGAGGGAGGGAGGAAAGGTTGGGTGGGTGGGAGGGAGGGAGGAAAGGTTGGGTGGGAGGGAGGGAGGAAAGGTTGGGAGGGAGGGAGGAAAGGGTGGGAGGGAGGGAGGAAAGGGTGGGAGGGAGGGAGGGAGGAAAGGTTGGGAGGGTGGGAGGGAGGGAGGGAGGGAGGAGGAAGGGTGGGTGGGAGGGAGGAACGGGTAGGAGGGAGGGAGGAAAGGGTGGGTGGGAAGAACGGGTAGGAGAGAGGGAGGAGAGGGTGGGAGGGAGGGGGGAAGGTGGGAGGAAAGGTTGGGTGGGAGGGGGAGGGAGGGAGGGAGGGAAGGTGGGAGGAAGGAAAGGGTGGGAGGAAAGGGTGGGAGGGAGGAAAGAAAGGGTGGGAGGAAAGGTTAGGAGAGAGGGAGGGAGGGAAGGGTGGGAGAGAGGGAGGAAAGAAATGGTGGGGGAGGAGGGAAAAGAAAGGGTGGGAGGGAGGGAGGAAAGGGTAGGAGAGAGGGAGGGAGGAAAGGGTGGGAGGAAAGGTTAGGAGAGAGGGAGGGAGGGAAGGGTGGGAGGGAGGGAAGGGTGGGCGAGAGGGAGGGAGGGAAGGGTGGGAGAGAGGGAGGAAAGAAAGGGTGGGAGGGAGGGAGGAAAGAAAGGGTGGGAGAGAGGGAGGAAATGGTGGGAGGAAAGGTTAGGAGAGAGGGAGGGAGGGAACGGTGGGAGGAAAGGGTGGGAGAGAGGGAGGAAAGAAAGGGTGGGAGGGAGGGAGGAAAGGGTAGGAGATAGGGAGGGAGGAAAGGGTGGGAGGAAAGGGTGGGAGAGAGGGAGGAAAGGGTAGGAGAGAGGGAGGGAGGAAAGGGTGGGAGGAAAGGTTAGGAGAGAGGGAGGGAGGGAAGGGTGGGAGGGGAGGGTAGGAGAGAGGGGAGGGAAGGGTGGGAGAGAGGGGAGGAAAGGGTGGGTGGGAGGGAGGGTGGGAGGAAAGGGTGGGAGAGAGGGAGGGAGGAAAGGGTGGGAGGAAAGGGTAGGAGAGAGGGAGGGAGGGAACGGTGGGAGGGAGGGAAGGGTGGGAGAGAGGGAGGAAAGGGTAGGAGAGGGGAGGGAGGGAGGGAGGGAGGGAGGAAAGGGTGGGAGGAAAGGTTAGGGGGTGGGAGGAAAGGGTGGGAGGGAGGGAGGAAAGGGGATAAGAGAAGGGAGGTCTGATTAAAGGGTGGGACAGCTGTAAAAGGGAGGAAAGGTTGGGTGGTTGGGAGGAAAGGTTGGGTGGGAGGGAGGGAGGAAAGGTTGGGTGGGAGGGAGGGAGGAAAGGTTGGGTGGGAGGGAGGGAGGAAAGGTTGGGTGGGAGGGAGGGAGGAAAGGGTGGGTGGGAGGAACGGGTAGGAGAGGGGTAGGAAAGGGTGGGAGGGAGGGAGGGAGGGAGGAAAGGTTGGGAGGGTGGGAGGGAGGGAGGGAAGGTGGGAGGGAGGGAGGAAAGGGTGGGTGGGAGGAACGGGTAGGAGGGAGGGAGGAAAGGGTGGGTGGGAAGAAAGGGTGGAGGGAGGGAGGAAAGGTGGGAGGGAGGGGGGAAGGTGGGAGGAAAGGTTGGGTGGGAGGGGGGAGGGGGAGGGGGAGGAAAGGGGGTGGGAGGAAAGGGTGGGAGGGAGGAAAGAAAGGGTGGGAGGGAGGAAAGGTTAGGAGAGAGGGGAGGGCGGGGAAGGGTGGGAGAGAGGGGGAAAGGGGTGGGAGGGAGGGAGGAAAGAAAGGGTGGGAGGGAGGAAAGGGTAGGAGAGAGGGAGGGAGGAAAGGGTGGGAGGAAAGGTTAGGAGAGAGGGAGGGAAGGGTGGGAGGGAGGGAGGAAAGAAAGGGTGGGAGGGAGGGAGGAAAGGGTAGGAGAGGGGAGGGAGGAAAGGGGGTGGGAGGAAAGGGTAGGAGAGAGGGAGGGAAGGGTGGGAGGGAGGAAAGGGTGGGAGGGAGGGAGGAAAGGAGGGAGGGAGGGAGGAAAGAAAGGGGTGGGAGGGAGGGAGGAAATGGTGGGAGGAAAGGTTAGGAGAGAGGGGGGAGGAAAGGGTGGGAGAGAGGGAGGAAAGAAAGGGTGGGAGGGAGGGAGGAAAGAAAGGGTGGGAGGAAAGGGTGGGAGGAAAGGGTAGGAGGGAGGGAAGGGTGGGAGAGAGGGAGGAAAGGGTAGGAGAGAGGGAGGGAGGGAAGGGTGGGAGAGAGGGAGGGAGGGAAGGGTGGGAGGGAGGAAAGGGTGGGAGAGAGGGTGGGAGAGAGGGAGGGAGGGGGGAGGGAAGGGTGGGAGAGAGGGGAGAGAGGGAAGGGTGGGAGGAAAGGGTGGGAGAGAGGGAGGAAAGGGTGGGAGGAAAGGGTAGGAGGGAGGGAGGAAAGGGTGGGTGGGAGGAAAAGGGTAGGAGAGAGGGAGGGAGGAAAGGGTAAGAGGGAGGGGAGGAAAGGGTAGGAGAGGGGGAGGGGGGAGGGAGGAAAGGGGAGGGGAGGGAGGGAGGAAAGGGGATAAGAGAAGGGAGGGATTAAACAACAAAGGACAGCTGTAAAAGGGAGGAAAGGTTGGGTGGGGGGAGGAAAGGTTGGGTGGGAGGGAGGGAGGAAAGGGTGGAGAGAGGGGGGAGGGAAGGGTGGGAGGGGGAGGGAGGGAAGGGTGGGAGGGAGGGAAGGGTGGGAGAGAGGGAGGAAAGGGTAGGAGAGAGGGGGAGGGAAGGGAGGGAGGGAGGAAAGGGTGGGAGGAAAGGTTAGGAGGGTGGGAGAAAAGGGTGGGAGGGAGGGAGGAAAGGGGATAAGAGAAGGGAGGTCTGATTAAACAACAAAGGACAGCTGTAAAAGGGAAAAGGTTGGGTGGTTGGGAGGAAAGGTTGGGTGGGAGGGAGGGAGGAAAGGTTGGGTGGGAGGGGAGGGAGGAAAGGTTGGGTGGGAGGGAGGGAGGAAAGGTTGGGTGGGAGGGAGGGAGGAAAGGGTGGGGGGAGGAACGGGTAGGAGAGAGGGAGGAAAGGGTGGGAGGGAGGGAGGGAGGGAGGAAAGGTTGGGAGGGTGGGAGGGAGGGAGGGAAGGTGGGAGGGAGGGAGGAAAGGGTGGGTGGGAGGAGGCGGGTAGGAGGGAGGGAGGAAAGGGTGGGTGGGAAGAACGGGTAGGAGGGAGGGAGGAAAGAGTGGGAGGGAGGGGGAAGGTGGGAGGAAAGGTTGGGTGGGAGGGGGAGGGAGGGAGGAAAGGGTGGGTGGGAGGAAAGGGTGGGAGGGAGGAAAGAAAGGGTGGGAGGGAGGAAAGGTTAGGAGAGAGGGAGGGAGGGAAGGGTGGGAGAGAGGGGGAAAGAAAGGGTGGGAGGGAGGGAGGAAAGAAAGGGTGGGAGGGAGGAAAGGGTAGGGAGAGAGGGAGGGAGGAAAGGGTGGGAGGAAAGGTTAGGAGAGAGGGAGGGAAGGGTGGGAGAGAGGGAGGAAAGAAAGGGTGGGAGGGAGGGAGGAAAGGGTAGGAGAGAGGGAGGGAGGAAAGGGTGGGAGGAAAGGGTAGGAGAGAGGGAGGGAAGGGTGGGAGGGAGGAAAGGGTGGGAGGGAGGGAAGGGTGGGAGGGAGGGAGGGAGGAAAGAAAGGGTGGGAGGGAGGGAGGAAATGGTGGGAGGAAAGGTTAGGAGAGAGGGTGGGAGGAAAGGGTGGGAGAGAGGGAGGAAAGAAAGGGTGGGAGAGAAATGGAGGAAAGAAAGGGTGGGAGGAAAGGGTGGGAGGAAAGGGTAGGAGGGAGGGAAGGGTGGGAGAGAGGGATTTTTAGGAGAGAGGGAGGGAGGGAAGGGTGGGAGAGAGGGAGGGAGGGAAGGGTGGGAGGGAGGAAAGGGTGGGAGAGAGGGTGGGAGAGGGAGGGAGGGAGGGGGGAGGGAAGGGTGGGAGAGAGGGAGAGGGGAAGGGTGGGAGGAAAGGGTGGGAGAGAGGGAGGAAAGGGTGGGAGGAAAGGTTAGGAGGGAGGGAGGAAAGGGTGGGTGGGAGGAAAGGGTAGGAGAGAGGGAGGGAGGAAAGGTAAGAGGGAGGGAGGAAAGGGTAGGAGAGAGGGAGGGAGGGAGGGAGGAAAGGGTGGGAGGGAGGGAGGAAAGGGGATAAGAGAAGGGAGGTCTGATTAAACAACAAAGGACAGCTGTAGCGGTAAACAAGGGTATTTTTGTTGGGGATCTGTCAGCTTGTGTGATCAGCCTGTGTCCTGCATATGCCAGCCAGCTCTCTCTCTCTCTCTCTCTCTCTCTCTCTCTCTCTCTCTCTCTCTCTCACTCTCTCACTCTCTCACTCTCTCACTCTCTCACTCTCTCACTCTCTCTCTCACTCACTCACTCGTCAGTGGAGCTGGTGCAGGGCTGGAAGGGAGGGAGGGTGAGCATGGACAGAGAGGAGAGAGCTGCATTTTGGGCTAGACTGCATTTTTGCCCTAATCCTCATCAATTCTCTACCTAACCCTCTCTCTCTCTCTACCCCACCCCTCCCCCCTCTCTCTATCCCTCTATGCCCCCCGTGCTCTTTTTCCTCCATCTATTCATCTCTCCCTCCATCTGTCTTTCTCATTCTCTCTCTCTCAGAATGATGATGGTCCTGACGTGCGTGCTGGATCAGGGGATATTCTGTTAGTCCACGCCACAGAGACGGAACGCAAAGGTAGGTCGCATTTATCACAGTTTGACAGCAGCCCCCATTAGACTGTGGGTCTGGGTCAGTGGCACAGGCTGTGTATGTGTGTGGGTGTGTGTGGGTGTTTTCATACTGGACGGGATCCGATTTACACTTTCTGTCTGTTAAATTGTCTGTCAGTATATTACTCCTTTTCACTCTGACGTGAACAGTTATAAAATAGATATATGTCGCGATAGATAGAACATTCCTGTTTTCCAGGTCGTTCTGTCAGAATGGAGATTACCTATTTACCTATCTATTCAATGTCCCCTCTCCATGCTTTCTAAAGTTCATAGGATCCATCATTAGTTCTCGACCTCAGACTTAAAGCGGTTCTCCTCTGCTCCCCGACAGATCTGGTGTTGTACTGTGAAGCCTTCCTGACCACATACAGGACATTCATTAGCCCAGAGGACCTCATTAAGAAGCTGCACTACAGATATCCTTTCGGACGCGCTGGTCGCCTCCAGTGTCTCGATGGCTAGATACTGTGTGTGTTGGAAAAGGCAGTGGAAAATGTGTGCATTTACTATTGAGGAGAAAGAGTTGAGAATACGTATATTCTCCTTCACCACCAAGCACATATACCAGGTTCTGTCACAGTCCAGACACATTTAAGAAGAGGGTCAGCAAGAACACCTTCTTTGTGCTGGTTCGAGTGGTGGATGAGCTGTGGTGAGTATGGATGGCCCACAAATGGCTTTTTACTCCAACAAAGGGTCTGCAACTGTTTTTCTGGCCTGTAGCCAGATTGAAGACATTTTGAAGGAATGATTTATTTATTGTCAAGTTGGTCTTACAGGATTAGTTGGCACGTTATTAAACACATGTATATTACAGTGATGGATGGTGATGGCCAGATGTTGAGGCGTTGCCTCACTTGTCCCCTGCTCTTTTCCTCTCTCTCGTTTCTTCCCTCCCAGTCTGGTGGAGATGACCGAGGACATCCTGAAGCAGCTGATGGACCTGGTGTTCAGGCTGGTGTGTAACGGCGAGCTGAGCCTGGCCCGCGTGCTCCGCAAGAACATCCTGGACAAGGTCTGTTTTCTGGTTCACATTACTTTGGACATGAAAGGCACCGTACGATCTACTGCAGGTCAAATACATTGTCATTCTA
Organism: Oncorhynchus gorbuscha; assembly: GCF_021184085.1. Classification (NCBI taxonomy): domain Eukaryota; kingdom Metazoa; phylum Chordata; class Actinopteri; order Salmoniformes; family Salmonidae; genus Oncorhynchus; species Oncorhynchus gorbuscha. The sequence goes on along the minus strand of NC_060199.1, from coordinate 2,746,450 downwards.
AACGTACCGTTGTCCAGGTGGAGCAGAAGAAGCTGCTGCGCTGCACCAACTCTCTCAAGCCGTTGGCCGCCCGGGGTGTGTCCGCCAGGTAGGGGTCAACACGGGGTCAAGGGTCAGGAGAGTATGGGACCTCTTCTTGCATTTGTGTATGTGGGTGGGTTGGTTATTCTATCCACAAGGACAGGAAATCAAGGAACATTCTCCCTCGTGGGGGACATTTCCCACGTCTCATGGAGGACGAGAGCTATAGTACATGACTAAAAATATGTGTGGGCACCTGCTTGTCGAACATCTCATTGCAAAATCATAGGCATTAATATGGAGTTGGTCCCCCCTTTGCTGCTATAACAGCCTCCACTCTTCTGGGAAGGCATTCCACTAGATGTTGGAACATTGCTGCAGGGACTTGCTTCCATTCAGCCACAAGAGCATTAGTGAGGTCGTGTCCTGATGTCGGGCGATTAGGCCTGGCGTTCTAATTTATCCCAAAGGTGTTCGGAATGTTCTGTGCTTCCAATTATTTGCCACAAAATTGGAAGCACAGAATCGTCTAGAATGTCATTGTACGGTGTATTGTTAAGACTTCCCTTCACTGGAACTAAGGGGCCTGAGCTTTGTACCACTCCGGTCGACACTTGGTATTGCCTTAGCTTTGCACCACTCCGGTCGACACTTGGTATTGCCTTAGCTTTGTACCACTCCGGTCGACACTTGGTATTGCCTTAGCTTTGTACCACTCCGGTCGACACTTGGTATTGCCTTAGCTTTGTACCACTCCGGTCGACACTTGGTATTGCCTTAGCTTTGCACCACTCCGGTCGACACTTGGTATTGCCTTAGCTTTGCACCACTCCGGTCGACACTTGGTATTGCCTTAGCTTTGTACCACTCCGGTCGACACTTGGTATTGCCTTAGCTTTGTACCACTCCGGTCGACACTTGGTATTGCCTTAGCTTTGTACCACTCCGGTCGACACTTGGCATTGCCTTAGCTTTGTACCACTTGGTATTGCCTTAGGAAACACACTTGGCATTGCCTCATTCGACACTTAGCTTTGTTGGTACCCACTCCGGTCGACACTTGGTATTGCACATTGTGATCTTAGGCTTGTGTGTTATCTACCCAGTCATGGAAACCCATTTTGTGAAGCTCCCTACATACAGTTATTGTGCTGACGTTGCTTCCAGAGGCAGTTTGGAACTCGGTGGTCAGTTTTGCAACCGAGGACAGACGATTTTTACGCGCTTCCTTTTTGCTTCAGCACCCGGCAGTCCTGTTTTGTCGCCTGAGCCATTGTTCCTCCTAGACGTTTTCCACTTCTCAATAACAGCATTTACAGTTGAGCAGGGCAGAAATTTGACGAACTGACTTGTTTGAAAGGTGGCATCCTCTGACGGTGCCACGTTGAAAGTCATTGAGCTCTTCAGTAAGGCCATTCTACTGACAATGTTTGTCTAGAGATTGCATGCCTGTGTGCTCGATTTTATACACCTGTCAGCAACGGGTGTGGCTGAAATGGACAAATTCACTCATTTGAAGGGTTGTCCATGTTTTTTTGTATTTTATTGTCTATTCTAAGCTTAGTGTTTAGGGTTAGAATTAGGGTAAGGGGTTAGGGAAAAAAGGATTTTGAATGGAAATTGATTTTAGGTTCACGAGAATAGAAGGACATAACTTGTTTGTGTATACTCCAGGCCCGGAACGCTGCATGACTTCCGCAGCCATGAGATTGCCGATCAGCTCACACTACTGGATGCAGAACTGTTCTACAAAATTGAGGTACCAGAGAGCCACTAACTATCTCTGCTTTTCTTCACCTTCGCTGCAGAGAAATTGACATTCTGCTCCAGTGACTGATTTAACTCAAATCTCTCCTTATTTTTTTCTATTTTGATAGATTCCTGAGGTGTTGCTTTGGGCCAAGGAGCAGAATGAGGAGAAGAGTCCGAATCTGACTCAGTTCACAGAGCACTTTAACAACATGAGCTACTGGTGAGAGCTGGACCTGAGCCTATACATACAGCCTGTCTATGCATTACCATATAAATCACCTGGCTTTGTAATGACCAGTCAACATCTCACAATGGCACATTTTCACTTTCTCACACACACACCATCTCGCTTTCAGTTCAATTCAAAAGGCTTTATTCGCATGGGAAACATACAGTACCAGTCAAAGGTTTGAACACCTACTCATTAAAGGGGTGGGTTGGTCACAGTGGTCAGGTATTCTGCCACTGTTCACTCTCTGTGTAGGGCCAAATAGCATTCTAGTTGTCTCTGTTTTTTGGTCAATTCTTTCCAATGTGTCAAGTAATTATCTTTTTGTTTTTGCATGATTTGGTTGGGTCTAATTGTGTTGCTGTTGCTGTCCTGTGGCTCTGCGGGGTCTGTTTGTGTTTGTGATCAGAGACCCAGGACCAGCTTGCTAAGGGGACTCTTCTCCAGGTTAATTTCTCTGTAGGTGATGGCTTTGTTATGGAAGGTTTGGGAATCGCTTCCTTTTAGGTGGTTGTAGAATTTAGCTGTTCTGTTCTGGATTTGGATAATTAGCGGGTATCAGCCTAATTCTGCTCTGCATGCATTATTTGGTGTTTTGTGTTGTACACAATGTTTTTGCAGAATTCTGCATGCAGAGTCTCAATTTGGTGTTTGTCCCATTTTGTGAATTCTTGGTTGGTGAGCGGACCCCAACCATTAAGGGCAATGGGTTCTGTAACTGATTCCAAGTATTTTCAGATTCTAATTCTCTCACACGCAACACTTTGTTTGTCCTCTAGGGTGCGCTCTCTAATCATTCAGCAGGAGAAAGGCCAGGACCGAGAGAAGCTGCTCCTCAAGTTCATCAAGATCATGAAGGTAACCAATCTCGGCATTTATACAACCACAGCTCTTCCTCTTAACTAGTGTATTTAGTTGATGATTAACTCTCTGGACAACTGTTCTTGTCCTGTTTTTCTTTTTCCCATGTAGCACTTACGGAAGTTGAACAATTTCAACTCGTACTTGGCAATACTGTCTGCCCTGGACTCGGCCCCCATCCGCAGGCTGGAGTGGCAGAAACAGACCTCAGAGGTGAGTCAGACAGTAGTGGATCAAGTCTGACATAGAGAGATCTAGATATTCATACTCGTGTTTCAATACTTTCTATGGAGTCTCACTTTTAATATACTCCGGTATCGTGGTGTGCTATGGGTATAACACACTTGTTCTCTCACAGGGATTGGAGGAATACTGTACGTTGATTGACAGTTCGTCGTCTTTCAGAGCTTACCGGGCGGCTCTGGCCTACGTGGAGCCTCCGTGCATCCCATACCTGTAAGTCTGTGTTTCATGTACAACTGAGCTAGGTAATGTTGAATGAAAGTGTTTGTGTGTTTTGCCTGTTCTTCCTAGGACTGTTTGTCTATATTTAGCCTCTATCTCTTCCATTTCTCTTCTTCTCTCCTTTTCCAGTGGTTTGATCCTGCAGGACCTGACCTTCGTCCACCTGGGGAACCCGGACCTCATCGACGGGAAGGTCAACTTCTCCAAGCGCTGGCAGCAGTTCAACATCCTGGACAGCATGAGGCGCTTCCAGCAAGTGTGAGTATTTATTTTATTTAACCTTTATTTAAGCAGGTAAGTCCCATTGAGACCCATTTGATATGAGGGGACAAGTGTGAGTAGAACTGCATCCACAAAACTCCAAACAGATTGACAGTGTGGTAACCTCACATTATGATAGATGAATATGTTATATTTAATGTAATTCAATAAGACTACAATAATTATCCCACGAGGTAAGCAGTGATCCACAGTGTACATTACAACCTCCATGTTAACCCCCATACAACAGAAGGTTGACCGTGTACACTGAGGAACACCTTCCTAATATTGAGATGCACCCACCCCCTTTTGCCCTCAGAACAGCCTCAATTCGTCGGGCATGGACTCGACAAGGTGTCAAAAGTGTTCCACAGGGATGCCGGCCCATGTTGACTCTAATGCTTCCCACAGTTGTGTGAAGTTGGCTCGATGTCCTTTGGGTGGTGGACCATTCTTGATACATAGGAAACTGTTTAGCTTGAAAAACCCAGCAGTGTAGAAATGGCACACATGAATAGCACACATACTCAATCCATGTCTCAAGGCTTAAAAATCCTTCTTTAACCTGTCACCTCCCCTTCATCTACACCGACTGATGTGGATTTAACAAGTGACATTAATATGGGATCATAGCTTTCACCTGGTCAGTCAGTCATGGAAAGACATAGGGATCTCTTTGATCGACTCGTTCTGTCTTTCCCACCCACCCCAGGCATTACGAGCTGAAGCGCAACGACGACATAGTCTGCTTCTTCAACGACTTCAGCGACCATCTGGCCGAGGAGGCGTTGTGGGAACTCTCACTGAAGATCAAGCCTCGCAACATCACCCGGCGGCGGACGGAGCGCGAGGAGAAGACTTAGGAAGGGGGGGGTTAGCGGTGCGGCGTGGCCCCCGAGACCACAGCCAGGGCTCGCCGAGGGACCTCCACTGTGCTACAGATGGACAGAAAGGATAGAAGGATGGACACAATCAACTGGACCTCACTAACAGGGGAAGAAAGACTGACTAGGGCTGGACCAGACCAGAGGATATACAGTAGGCTAGTAGGGCGGAAAAGACTGCCATGGTTTACAGTGACTCTGCGCTGCTCAAATACACTGGGAGATTATGGGGAGATTATGACTGGGGGTTACATTGGATTCTCTCCACCCAGAACTGCAGTTGGCAGGAGACAAATTCCTAACCAACGGTAGGAGAAAGACTGGTGCCAAGGAGAAGAGGACTTCATATAAGGAGAGGAGGTGGAGATGTCAAACAACTGAAGAGACTGCTCCCTGTCCTCTCCCATTTGAATGTATAAACGTGCGTGTCTCCCTCGCCCTACAGAGTGTGGGCCATCCTGGGGTCAGTCCCGACTGCTCCCTCTCCTGACTTAACTTCCTTGTATCCTTGGAATCCTCAGTATTCCGGACTATATTCTGCCATGAACTCTGTCACAATGCAGACTTGACTGGGCAGGAATGTGGTTTTGGAAATGGACATTTGAGGGGTTAGGCGAGGTGGAGGACCACAAAGGGACTAGACTTGTAACAAGAGTGTATTATTATTAATATTATGAATCATATATGGTTATGATTTATTATATACAGTGCTCCTTTTGTTCTTAAAAAGGATTGTCTATTAAGAGAAGTGCCATACAAATGTGCACTCAAATAAAGCAAAGCAAAAAACTAAACCCACAAAAAGAGAAGTACTAAAGATGCTGTCATCATGTGCCATGTTTGAGTAAGAGAACTGTCAGGCAACCAGGCCTGTGTCCCAGTAAGGGGGGGTGTGTGTCTGGGTTCCTCAGTCCATTGTGTGCTGTAGTTATTCATTATTCCTTTGGAATAATGGTGTCATTCAACTCATCACACTGTGCTTTCCAACTCCAATAAAACTGCTCTGTTTCTATACATCTATACTCTACATCTACTACTCTACTGAATGGAAGAGGTTTGTCATACTATGCTACTTACTTCCTCGTTATGGGCCAAATCCCAACAAGATCTGCACTCGTAACTTTTACATTACCGTGCATTGATGTCAATGGGAGGCTTGTTGTGCTCGCACATTAGGGTAAAAAATAACCACAAGCCTCTGATAGTGAACGTATTTTATTTCTTAAATATCATGGTCATTAGGAAAATGCTTTAAAAAATAAATTCACAAGGCATGAATTTACCATGGCATCAAGGGATGTTCCAGCAAATATGTCACAATCCAAACAGGCCTACACATTAGGTGATAAATATTGTACTTATCTGATTTCCACATGTTCAGGTGCAATATAACACATTTTAAGCAGCAAACAAAGCCAAAATCAAAACAAAGCTTCTTTTTTTTCCACCATCTCACTCCTATGGCAGCCGGAGGTAGTCAAACCACTGCAGGCTAAAAATGTACACATGGAAGACGGAGTAATTTTTTAAAAATTAAAAAGAGTTGTCATACCTGCTCATGATATCTATATCAGTGATATATTAATGAATTATCTTGGATGTATTCTCAAGGCTTCCCTATCTGATTGGATGCTCTGCAGTCTGCAGGTGAGTTACAGGAGCTAGTCCCCCCCAGCTCTCCCAAACCTAGTCAGTAAAAGCATCAACCCTCAATTCTAAATACATACTACAAAACACACACACATATATATAGTAGACAGACTGACAGACAGTAAACACTGATTTTTGTCTCAGTGGGGGCGACTGCTGGGCTCTAGTAGGACCCTCTTCCCTGGGGGGAAGTTGGCCAGGTCCCCCTGCTCCGAGGCGGCCCGCTTGAAGCCCCGGCTGTGCCCGTTGACTGCTCCTCCACGGTGCCACTTACAGAGGTCCCCATTCAAGATGTCCTGGATGTGCTGCACAATGAGGTTGATGGCCACTGCGGAGAGAAAGGCAGATTAATATGAGGGAAGGGGAAGAAGAGAGGGATGGAGGTTCTTCATGATTCATGAGTGTTATTATTACCCATGTTGTCAACTCCTCGAGGAATAATGACATCTGCATATTTCTTGGTCTGGAAAAAAATAACCATTATCAATCTCATTTTGGTAGCGAATTCTCTGAAAAGACCGGATTTTGAGCAGAATATACCGTACCAGTCAAAAGTTTGGACACACCTACTCATTCGAGGGTTTTTCTTTATTTTTTACATTGTAGAATAATAGTGAAGACATCAAAACTATGGAATCAATCATGTAGTAACCAAAAACGTGTTAAACAAATCCAAATATATGATGTATTTTAGTCTTCAAAGTAACCACCCTTTGCCTTGACAGTTTTGTAATTGAGTCACATTTAAACGTCTCATTGACGTCTCATTGTGTAAATCAATGTGTCATATTGTGTATATAATTGGGCCTATTGATAATGTATTCGTGTCCAGTATCTGTTTGTGTATTGTTAAGTGTGGCAGCGCTGGACATTTACAGGCAAGCAGAACTCCTCGAAGGCTGGCTTAACGAACGTGGTGTACTGGGTGAGGATCTGCTCCAGGTCTCTGCCTCTCTTCATATCCCGCAGAACTGCAGGTAAAATCCACAACAAGCAGATCAGGACCAAGACGTGACATATGTATATCCAAGATGCTCGAGTGAAGTATGGGTATGGAAGTGCACGTGACAATCTATAGATGGTACATCCTCTTAATTTGTGTGTCAGTAGTACCTCTGCGAGACAGTCTGACATCAGAGTCTGTGTCCACAAAGAGCTTCATGTGAAACATATCCCTCACTTCCTGAGAGTAGAAAACCAGGATCCCTTCAAACAGTACCACGTCTGCCGGGTACACTGTTATCCTGTTCTGCAGCCTGGAACACACACATTTAGTACACACAATGACACAATCTATACACAGACAAACTCTCATGATTGGTATGTTTACTGAACAAAACTATAAAACGCAACATGCAAAAATTTCAAAGAGTTACAGTTCAAATATGGAAATCGGTCAATTGAAAAATTCATTAGGCCCTAATATATGGATTTCACATGACTGGGAATACAGATATTCAGCCATTGGTCACAGATACCTTAACAAATTAAAAGGTAGGTGTGACCACCGTACACCTCAAGAAGTGTAAAGTTGGTGGATATTGGCGGGAACTGGAACATGTTATCGGTCCAGACCCCAAATGGGTGACTGGTGTCTGAGTATAAGAGGAATGGAAGAACTGGGACATTTTCCGTTTCCAGGAACTGTGTACAGATCCTTGCAACATGGGGCCGTGCATTATCATACTGAAACATGAGGTGATGGCGGCAGTGGGCTCGACAATGGGCCTCAGGATCTCGTCACGGTATCTCTGTGCATTCAAATTGCAGTCGATAAAATGCAATTGTGTTTGTTGTCCGTAGCTTATGGCTGCCCGTAGCATAACCCCACCACCACCATGGGGCGGCTCTTTGTTCACAAGACAGATCTTCCAAAGGTGGGGGAGTGACAATCTTTACCAAGGATCACCTTCAGTGCTCGGTGTTCTCCACCAAGTCTGTCCCCAAACAATTTGATTTGCTGGTTTTAAGCATTAAACTTTCAAATAGCTCTTTGTTGACTGCTGCTGGGTGCTATCGTCCATCAGCACCGGCCTGTAACCTACCTGCCCTAAACGCTCTCCTGTACCCTACCTGCCCTAAACGTGGCCCCTTACACCAAGTCTGAATTTGTCCTGCTAGGTAAACTAACCTGGGACATGCTTAAACCACCTGACCAAGTCCTAAAGCAATGGGACTCCCTAAATATTTCTCAGATTATTACCAGTCCCACAAGGTATGACTCCAAACACCCAGAAAAGGCTACTCTTCTTGATGTTATCCTCACAAATAATCCTGATAGTTATCAGTGTGATGTTTTCTGTAATGACCTTAAGTGATCACTGTTTTACAGCCTGTTTTCATAATGGCTGCTCAGTGAAACAACCTGTTCTGATTGTCATAGATGCTTGATAAAAAACTTTAATGAGCAAGCCTTCCTTTATGAACTGGCCTCTGTGAAATGGTACAGAATCAGCTTGATCCCCTCTGTCGGATTCCTATTTGACTCAGCCATGCCTCCTTGCCCGCCCAAAATTTCCTCATCTCCCACCCCTTCTAATGCGACTATCCCAGATGCTCCTCTCTCTTTTTCCCCTGCCCCGCTACAAAGTTTCTCCCTGCAGGCAGTCACTGAGTCCGAGGTGCTAGAGGAGCTCCTGGAACTTGACCCCAAAAAAACATCTGGGTCAGAGGGTTTAGACCCTTTCTTCTTTAAGGTTGCAGCCCCTATCATCACCAAGCCTATCTCCGATCTTTTTAACCTGTCTCTCCTTTCTGGGGAGGTTCCCATTGTTTGGAAGGCAGCCACAGTTCATCCTTTATTTAAATGGGGAGATCAAGCTGATCCTAACTGTTAAAGGCCTATTTCTATTTTGCCCTGTTTATCAAAAGTGTTGGAAAAACTTGTCAATAATCCACTGACTGGCTTTCTTGATGTCTATAGTATTCTCTCTGGTATGCAATCTGGTTTCCGCTCAGGTTATGGATGTGTCACTGAAACCTTAAAGATCTTCAATGATGTCATCATTGCCCTTGATTCTAAGCAATGTTGTGTTGCTATTTTTATTGACTTGGCCAAAGCTTTGTATACAGTAGACTATTCCATTCTTGTGGGCCGGCTAAGGAGTATTGGTGTCTCTGAGGGGTCCTTGGCCTGGTTTGCTAACTACCTCAAAGAAGATAGGAAGTATAAAGTCAGGGGATCTGCTGTCTCAGCCACTGCCTGTCACAAAGGGAGTACCCCAAGGCTCAATCCTAAGCACCACGCTCTTCTTAATTTACATCAACAACAGCTCAGGCAGTAGGAAGCTCTGAGCCAGAAATTGTAGTTTTTCTAGGTGGCTCCCATTTTGGCTGTAGTGTTTCCAAGCGCGTGAATGAGAGCGCGTTCTTCTGTATTTTTCTCTGTCAAAGACAATAACGATTCTCCATCTTAAATTGTATTGTTTATTTATGTATTAGGGTACGTAAATGTTCTGGCCCAGCAACTCCAAGATTTTTGCACATACTGTTGACTAAAAATCAGAGACAAAATTTCAGTTTGATGATAAGGTTGGGGCATAGCCATAGCAGAGTGAAATAGCTGGTACGTTTCAAAATTGTCAGACAGACAGAAAGAAAACAAGCCAATAATTTAATAGATGGCTTGGTGTCTGTTTTCAGTGTTTAGCACACTATTCCCTAAGGTTTGATTATAAACGTTGTTTGACTTGTTTGGACAAGTTTATTAGTAACGTTTGGGATTCATTTTGTATGCATTTTGATGGAGGGAAACTGGGTGGATTATTGAGTGAAGCGCGCCAGCTAAACTGAGTTTTTATGGATATAAAGGACTTTATCGAACAAAAGGACCATTTGTGATGTAACTGGGACCTTTTGGAGTGCCAACAGAAGAAGACCTTCAAAGGTAAGGCATTTATTATATCGCTGTGTCACACCTGCCTGGTGGAAATATGTTTTTCATGTTTTTTTTATGCGGGGCGCTGTCCTCAAATAATCGCATGGTGTGCTTTTGCCGTAAAGCCTTGTTGTTCTCATGTGTTGCTGCCTTGCTAGGTTGTCATCTTAGGTCTCTCTCTCTTAGGTCTCTCTCTATGTAATGTTGTGTTGTCTCTCTTGTCGTGATGTGTGTTTTGTCCTATATTTATATGTTATTTATTTTTAATCCCAGCCGCTATCCCCGCAGGAGGTATTTTGCCTTTTGGTAGGCTGTCATTGTAAATAAGAATTTGTTCTTAACTGACTTGACTAGTGAAATAAAGGCTAAATACATTTTTAAAAACAGCTCTGGTGGACATTCCTACATTCAGCATGCCAATTGCACGCTCCCTCAACTTGAGACATCTGTGGCATTTTGTTGTGTGACAAAACCGCACATTTTAGAGTGCCCTTGTCTAATGTTCATGCTGATTAATCCGCTTCTTGATATGCCACACCTGTCAAGTGGATTCTTTATCTTGACAAAGGATAAATGCTCACTAACAGGGATGTAAACCAATTTGTACACAACATTTTAGAAAAATAAGCTTGATGTGCGTGTTCATTTTATTAAAACATTTTCTGCTCATGAAACATGGGACCAATACTTTTTTACATGTTGCATTTATATTTTTGTTCGGTGTGTTTGCAGATGAGCTGGGTTAGAGACATCTTAGGTCAAAGGTCATGTTCAAGAGTCAACAATCTGAGGTCTGGAATGTGTAGGGTCTGTCTGAATTCAAAAAGGGCATTTCCGTGGTATGTTTCCGTATGGAGTGTTTACCTCACCTCGAATGTGTGACAAAGTCATATGTCGGCACCTCAACCACTGTCCCCTCCACAATATGCTTCAGGGTTTGGTACATCAACTCGTTGTCGAAAGCATCTGTAATAAACATTTCAACGTTTATTCACTTTTTCCACCCAGATATGCATTTATTTTATGTTTATAATAATGATTACTTAAGTTAACCTACAGTTTTCACATTGTAGCTATAGTTAGAAGAACATTTGCCATTGCTTGATGTAAATGCATGAATTAATTGAATGAATGTAATCTAGTGAGTGATAAGTGCCTGATAGAGTATGTTAATTACAACAATTATACTTATGTTATTACAATATCCATACAGGCCTGTAGTACCTGGGTGGTCAAAATTGTACTGGCCCTTGAGTGCCCTGGCCTTCTGGTCAGGTGTCAAGACTTTGTAGAAGCTGTCTTGGCTGATGATGGCCACTTGCCTCTGACGATGGTCCACCTTATTCTGGCCCAGCAACTCCATGATTTTTGCACATACTGTTGACTAAAAATAAGAAACATAATTTGAGTTTTTTGATAAGGTTGGGGCATAGCCATAGCAGAGTGAAGTAGCTGGCACATTTCAAAACTGTCAGACAGACAGAAAACAAGACAATTTAATAGTGACATCCTGATGTGTCCGCGTTCAGTGTTTTGCTTTCAGTTCATAGGAAAAACGAAAACTAGCTAACGTTAGCTGGCTACATTACTGATTTGTTGAATCGACCTAGCTAGCTACCCAGACAGCTAGCTAGATAGCTATTATTATGTAGCTAGTTAACGTTTACCGACCTTGCCACTGGCAGTTCCTCCGCTAACACCGATCAGAAACGGACGGTGCCTTGGCCGCTCCATCTCAAGCGGTCTGGCAGCAGTCATGTCGGGTCAATTGTCGAAGAACAGCACGCGTTTGTTGCTAGTCAGCTGCTCTTCCAAAACAATCATCTGTTCCCGTTCATATTTGTAAATACGCGAGAACACGGCCAAGCACTTCCTGGGGCAAAACTAATGTTTGTAAATACGCGAGAACACGGCCAAGCACTTCCTGGGGCAAAACTAATATTTGTAAAAATAAGAGTTCTCATTTGAAACTCTTTAAATGTGTTTATTCTGTAATGTTGCCATTCAATTGGCCACCATTCAGCTGTTATAATCATGTTTATATTGCTTAGGTCTACTGGTTATCTGGGGGGGCGGACCGACGTTCCAAGGATCCCAGATAGCAGGGACAAAATACACACAGGAGACCACCAGGAGGAGCCCAATATAGTTTTCATAGAAACAATCATAAACTGCATCAAATGCCATGCTTATGTAGAGGGATGCACGATGATGATTAACAACCACTCAACGGTTGTTCCAGTGTTCGTTTTCTACATGTAGGCTATTTTAGACTCAAATGTCTAAGGGGGTGGGGGGGGGAACTGCACACAGCACAGTATCTACTGAAATTCCAAATTCAGACAAAGTTTGTGCTTTCAAAACAACTGGGAACTGGGGTCAAATCATGACCTCTTCAGGTAGGAAAGTCAGGGCTTGTTTTTTCCCAGTTGTCTTGAATGCACCAGGTGTCCCCCATATGACCTCACAATTATGTCATAATGAGTATTTAAAAAACCTGCAGAGACAGTGCAATGGTTTTTCAAAACTCTGCCTGCATCCCGAAGATGCAGGCAGGGTGATTTGGACCAGGGTGTCTGTAGTGACGCCTCGCACTGAGACCGTTTGCCTTAGACCGCTGTGCCACTCGGGAGCCCTAATAGGTGCCCAATTAGGTGCCTAGATTTTTTTCTAATGAATACATGTTTCTTTCTAATTGCAGTTGTCCCAGAATTTCTATAGACATTTCTTAATTTCCACTTGGAAAAAAAATATTTAATATCGAGGCTAAGCTGATTGTGTGGACAAGCTATAAGAATATACTTGTGAGGAGCTTAGGCTCTTAGCCTACCTCTAAACACAAGATAGGCCTACAAAGATATCCTGGTAGACTGAATGGTCGGTGTTTTTTTTCTGAAGTGCCTATTCACATAGATAGCCTACTCTTTACAGGTACCCCACTAGTAAATAGCCTGTAGGGGAAGAGGTCTGAAGTGATTTTTACATAGTTCTAGGATGCATCCCAAATGGCACACTATTCCCTGTAATGTGCACTACTTTTGACCAAAGCCCTATCGACCCGGGTCAAAAGTAGTACACAATGTAGGGAATAGGGTGCCATTTTAGGACATTGCCAGACTGCATCTTGGACTATGAGAAAACACAAATTCAATATGTACAGTATCATTGACCGTAGCTGTGCAGTTATACACATTGTTACAGTATGGTTTTTATTATTTTGATGAGATATATTGTATTTCAAGCATAGAAGTGGTTAATTAGTTTTGGGGTGTAGTTTTCCTTTAACCATCTTTTGGTATTTGTTTCATTAGTCAACTGTTGATATAGTCCCAAAATGTTTTGCACATCAGCAATCGAGTTTTCAAGATGTTTAACTTTCAAAACACAGACCTGACCTGTATGATGCATTTTGCAATGGACTAATGAAACAAACAACAAAATATAGTTTTTGTAAAAAAACAAAATGAAAATAGGCTTATATCGCTCTGGTCTGGTGATTGGTTGTCTTTCAGGGTGGGTGTGTGGTCATGATAACATTATGTAACTGACAGTTAGACTTACAGGTTATGTCGTTGTCTTTTGTTTGAATTATTTACCTGTCCGCTGTGCGGGGGAAATGATAATACAAGCGGAACTACGTAGCTAATACTGTTGTAACGGGGATCCTTATTGTAGCAACACACCTTTGGAGGGAAGGCAATCCTGCGCTGCGTTAGATAAGTTTTCATGTCATCGGGTGTAGTTCATAAAGGTTGAAGCGTGTATGTTAGGATGTAGTGTGAATTCATGCCAGGAATAATAAGTGTGAAGTTTGATTTCCTCCCTTCTGTAATAAGCAGCCAATGAGGAATTTTTTCCTTTATTCATGTGTTTATTCTGAACTCGTTATAAAGCCGGTTAAACTGTTATGTATGTAAGCACTTCAGAGTTATACCAAGCTAATAAGTCACTCGTAAGATAAGGTTGTAAGAGTGTATTTTTCATTTACTTTATAGTTCTCACGGAAGGTGATAATTCTGACTAAAACTACAGAATAATGCCGCCAGTTAAAATCGGAACGGTTGTGCTCGTGGATACTGAAGGGATTATTACATCACATCACAATCTTTACGTCATAATTTAGAGATGTTGACAGCCTAAGTGGTTGGCCATAGCATTACTGTCACTTTACTGCAAATTGTCACTTAAGAGTTCAATTCGGGTTCAAAATCATTGCTATATCTTGGATGGTTATTTTGAAGTGTTTGGTGGTAAGTAGTTGTGACCACTTGTGATTTAGTGGAACAATTTAATTGAGGTTATTTAAATCATGTAAGAAGATTTATAAGCCATAGTGTCTATTTTTCAGGATTACAGTAATAAGGGAACTATGAAAAAGTTCTCCTTCCCGAGGTTCATCATAAGAATGGTTAGAATCTCATTTCTTTCTCACAACCTTCATAAAGTCAAAACTCCAGTGCTTTAAAATCATAATTTTGACATATGAGCTTTTCTAAGACTGAAAATGACCAGCTTGTGTCATGATAACCTCTTATTACTGACTGCATGTTTGTCATTATTTTAATTTTCTAGCCAATCAGACTGCACAGGACGATTCCCAAACTCCCCAGGCTCACAACACCCCAGCCTCACAACTTCTCACAACTCCCCAGCCTCACTCTAAGTCCCAATCTGTATGCTCAGTATGTCTTCCTTTTCTAAAGTGGTCCAGTCTAACAATTCATGGTCAATTGAACTAAGTATGGCTTGATCTAGTGTCAACATTATACCTTCTTGATACTCTATATCAGGTATTCCCAAACACCCTAGGGGGTACGCCAAATAAAAATGTTAATCTAAAATGTTGAAAAAAAATTCTTCACATTTTCAAACAGTCAATTTATGTTTTCTAACGGGGCTATACGTTTGGCTGAGGTTTTTTTCTCGCCTGAGTAGCCTCGTTTACTCCCAAAAATAAAATGAAACCATCTAGTGTTCAGCGAAATAACAACACAATGTCAAATACAGGTAGACTAGTCAAATAATTAACATAAAATCACATTCACCGTTACTCTCTCGCAGGAATTCCACTAACAGTCCGTATGCAGCCAAACGTAGCTGCTGCTCATTCGGTTTGCTCGAAAATTGATAAATGTTTTTTTTAAAGTAAGGCACACGTCCATAGAGACAAATACCAGCTCTACTGGTAGTACGTCTACTACCAGCAGTACTACACCTTCACCTGTCGACGACACAAGTTGTTCTGCCTCCACGAGCACATCCAATGCTAGCATCAGTAATTCTCCATTTGTTGTTAGCCCAGCTAGCGTGTACACTGACAGTTGTGAATCTGATTGCAGCCGATGAGCTACTGCCCCCTTGCCCCGGAAAGCACCGAACAACAGACAGGGATGTTTGACCACCGAAGAGGCGCAAATATGATGAGAACTACATTGATTTGGGGTTCACTTATATTGGGAGTAGTGCCTTTCCTCAGCCACAGTGTGTTAGTACTTTTGCACATATATCTCACAACTTGATGAAACCTTCACTCATGCGTGCTCATGTACTAAAGCAACAGATACCATTAATAAGAAGGGGCTAGAAGCATCTTATATGGTGAGATACTGAGTGGCTAGGACAGGCAAGCCCCATACTATTGTGGAGGACTTCATTCTTCCTGCTGCTGCGGATGTGGCTAGGACTATGCAGAGGGAAAAGGCCAAAAAAAACTACAGACAATTTATTTATTTTATCTTTATTTAACTAGGCAAGTCAGTTTAAGAACAAATTCTTAATTTCAAGGTTGGCCTAGGAACAGTGGGTAACTGCCTTGTTCAGGGGCAGATCGACAGATTTTTACCTTGTCAGCTCGGATGCATCAGTGACATGGCAGGATATGTTTTGAAATAATTACTGCTTCGAATACAAGCCAGTTAATTCTATGTGTTACAGCTGGATGAGTCATCAGACGTGGCGGGCCTGGCACAGCTCCTGGTATATGTCCATTACGTTTATGGAGGGTCAATTAAGGAAGACATCCTCTTCTGGAAACTGGACAACAGGAGAGGATATATTTAAAGTATTGGACTTCTTTGTGACATTAAATGGACTTTGGTGGTCAAGATGTGTTGGTATCTGTACTGATGGAGCAAAAGCAATGGCAGGGAGATATAGTGGAGTGGTAAAGCACATGCAAGCAGATGCTCCCGAAGCTACTTGGGTACATTGCACCACCGAGGCTCTTGCTGCCAAGGGAATGCCTGACAGTTTGAAAGACGTTTTGGACACTACACTGAAAATAGTTAATGTTGTTAAAGCAAGGCCCCTGAACTCTTGTGTACTCTTGTGTATCTGCACTATGTAATGATATGGGCAGCGACCATGTAACGCTTTTACAACTGGTTATCAAGGGGCAAAGTATTGACACTTTTTTTTTAAATTGACCATAATTTTCAATTGTCTGACCGCTTGCATGATGACAAGTTTCTCACACAACTGGCCTATCTGGGTGAGGTTTTTTCTTACCTGAATGATCTGAATCTAAGATAACAGGGACTCTCCGCAACTACATTCAATGTGTGGGACAAAATTGAGGCTATGATTATAAAGTTGGAGCTCTTCTCTGTCTGTATAGAGCTTATCGGACTCCTTTTTCTCCATATTACATTTACATTTAAGTCATTTAGCAGACGCTTCACCTTATGACATCCAGTGGAACAGTCACTTTACAATAGTGCATCTAAATCTTAAGGGGGGGGGTGAGAGGGATTACTTATCCTATCCTAGGTATTCCTTAAAGAGGTGGGGTTTCAGGTGTCTCCGGAAGGTGGTGATTGACTCCGCTGTCCTGGCGTCGTGAGGGAGTTTGTTCCACCATTGGGGGGCCAGAGCAGCGAACAGTTTTGACTGGGCTGAGCGGGAGCTGTACTTCCTCAGTGGTAGGGAGGCGAGCAGGCCAGAGGTGGATGAACGCAGTGCCCTTGTTTGGGTGTAGGGCCTGATCAGAGCCTGGAGGTACTGAGGTGCCGTTCCCCTCACAGCTCCGTAGGCAAGCACCATGGTCTTGTAGCGGATGCGAGCTTCAACTGGAAGCCAGTGGAGAGAACGGAGGAGCGGGGTGACGTGAGAGAACTTGGGAAGGTTGAACACCAGACGGGCTGTGGCGTTCTGGATGAGTTGAAGGGGTTTAATGGCACAGGCAGGGAGCCCAGCCAACAGCGAGTTGCAGTAATCCAGACGGGAGATGACAAGTGCCTGGATTAAGACCTGCTCCGCTTCCTGTGTGAGGCAGGGTCGTACTCTGCGGATGTTGTAGAGCATGAACCTACAGGAACGGGCCACCGCCTTGATGTTGGTTGAGAACGACAGGGTGTTGTCCAGGATCATGCCAAGGTTCTTGGCGCTCTGGGAGGAGGACACAATGGAGTTGTCAACCGTGATGGCGAGATCATGGAACGGGCAGTCCTTCCCCGGGAGGAAGAGCAGCTCCGTCTTGCCGAGGTTCAGCTTGAGGTGGTGATCCGTCATCCACACTGATATGTCTGCCAGACATGCAGAGATGCGATTCGCCACCTGGTCATCAGAAGGGGGAAAGGAGAAGATTAATTGTGTGTCATCTGCATAGCAATGATAGGAGAGACCATGTGAGGTTATGACAGAGCCAAGTGACTTGGTGTATAGCGAGAATAGGAGAGGGCCAAGAACAGCCCTGGGGGACACCAGTGGTGAGAGCGCGTGGTGAGGAGACAGATTCTCGCCACGCCACCTGGTAGGAGCGACCTGTCAGGTAGGACGCAATCCAAGCGTGGGCCGCGCCGGAGATGCCCAACTCGGAGAGGGTGGAGAGGAGGATCTGATGGTTCACAGTATCGAAGGCAGCCGATAGATCTAGAAGGATGAGAGCAGAGGAGAGAGAGTTAGCTTTAGCAGTGCGGAGCGCCTCCGTGATACAGAGGAGAGCAGTCTCAGTTGAATGACTAGTCTTGAAACCTGACTGATTTGGATCAAGAAGGTCATTCAGAGAGAGATAGCGGGAGAGCTGGCCAAGGACGGCACGTTCAAGAGTTTTGGAGAGAAAAGAAAGAAGGGATACTGGTCTGTAATTGTTGACATCGGAGGGATCGAGTGTAGGTTTTTTCAGAAGGGGTGCAACTCTCGCTCTCTTGAAGACGGAAGGGACGTAGCCAGCGGTCAGGGATGAGTTGATGAGCGAGGTGAGGTAAGGGAGAAGGTCTCCGGAAATGGTCTGGAGAAGAGAGGAGGGGATAGGGTCAAGCGGGCAGGTTGTTGGGCGGCCGACCGTCACAAGACGCGAGATTTCATCTGGAGAGAGAGGGGAGAAAGAGGTCAGAGCACAGGGTAGGGCAGTGTGAGCAGAACCAGCGGTGTCGTTTGACTTAGCAAACGAGGATCGGATGTCGTCGACCTTCTTTTCAAAATGGTTGACGAAGTCATCTGCAGAGAGGGAGGAGGGGGAGGAGGATTCAGGAGGGAGGAGAAGGTGGCAAAGAGCTTCCTAGGGTTAGAGGCAGATGCTTGGAATTTAGCGTGGTAGAAAGTGGCTTTAGCAGCAGAGACAGAGGAGGAAAATGTAGAGAGGGAGTGAAAGGATGCCAGGTCCGCAGGGAGGCGAGTTTTCCTCCATTTCCGCTCGGCTGCCCGGAGCCCTGTTCTGTGAGCTCGCAATGAGTCATCGAGCCACGGAGCGGGAGGGGAGGACCGAGCCGGCCTGGAGGATAGGGGACATAGAGAGTCAAAGGATGCAGAGAGGGAGGAGAGGAGGGTTGAGGAGGCAGAATCAGGAGATAGGTTGGAGAAGGTTTGAGCGGAGGGAAGAGATGATAGGATGGAAGAGGAGAGAGTAGCGGGGGAGAGAGAGCGAAGGTTGGGACGGCGCGATACCATCCGAGTAGGGGCAGTGTGGGAGGTGTTGGATGAGAGCGAGAGGGAAAAGGATACAAGGTAGTGGTCGGAGACATGGAGGGGAGTTGCAATGAGGTTAGTGGAAGTACAGCATCTAGTAAAGATGAGGTCGAGCGTATTGCCTGCCTTGTGAGTAGGGGGGGAAGGTGAGAGGGTGAGGTCAAAAGAGGAGAGGAGTGGAAAGAAGGAGGCAGAGAGGAAAGAGTCAAAGGTAGACGTGGGGAGGTTAAAGTCGCCCAGAACTGTGAGAGGTGAGCCGTCCTCAGGAAAGGAGCTTATCAAGGCATCAAGCTCATTGATGAACTCTCCGAGGGAACCTGGAGGGCGATAAATGATAAGGATGTTAAGCTTGAAAGGGCTGGTAACTGTGACAGCATGGAATTCAAAGGAGGCGATAGACAGATGGGTAAGGGGAGAAAGAGAGAATGACCACTTGGGAGAGATGAGGATCCCGGTGCCACCACCCCGCTGACCAGAAGCTCTCGGGGTGTGCGAGAACATGTGGGCGGACGAAGAGAGAGCAGTAGGAGTAGCAGTGTTGTCTGTGGTGATCCATGTTTCCGTCAGTGCCAAGAAGTCGAGGGACTGGAGGGAGGCATAGGCTGAGATGAACTCTGCCTTGTTGACCGCAGATTGGCAGTTCCAGAGGCTACCGGAGACCTGGAACTCCAGGAAGTACAGCTCCCGCTAGCTATGTAGCTAGCTACGATCAAACAAATCAAACCGTTGTACTGTAATGAAATGAAGTGAAAATGTGATACTACCTGTGAATGCGACCGGGTTGTTGAGTTCTATTCAGAAGACGTTGGCTAGCGTTGGCTAGCTAGCAGAGTCTCCTACGTTAAGGACGACAAATAGCTGGCTAGCTAACCTCGGTAAATTAAGATAATCACTCTAAGACTACACACTCTAAACCTAAACAACACAATTATCTTGGATACGAAGATACGAAGACAGCAAAGACAGCTATGTAGCTAGCTAACACTACACTAATCAAGTCGTTCAGTTGAGTGTAATAGTTTCTCCAGTGCAGCTAATCAGTGGACGTTAGCTAGCTGGCTAGTGAAGACTACGTTAGGACGGCGAAATACGATAATTACGCAATTATCTTTGATACAAAGACGGCTATGTAGCTAGCTGAGAAGAAATTGCTAAGATTAGACAAATCAAACCGTTGTGCTATAATGAAATATAATGAAATGTAATGAAATATCATCAGATTCCTACCGCAAGCTCTGAACCTATTCACCTGGATCATCGCAGCTAGCTAGCTGTTATCCAATTGGCTTCTCCTGGCTAACGTCTCTGACCCGAAGCAAGCACCAATTAGCCTGGAGCTAGCCTATGCTAGGCCCATCTCCCGGCTAGCTGAAGAGGTCAATCAGCTATTGCTTGGGCTACAATACCTATTTTGCCAATTGGTCTGGACCCCTTTTATTGCCGGTACGGAGCCCCGCCGATCCATCACGACTGGACTACCGACGTAATCTGCCCGAGGGTTTTTTTTCAACAGGCTCCTTCATCGTGATGTCCCCTGAATGCCCATCTGCTAGCCTGCTAGCTGTCTAGAGTATACCGGACTGTTAGCTGAAGTGGTCCATTAGTCAATTTCCTGGGATACTATCAAATCCATGTTTATTTGTCACATGTGTTGAATACATCAGGTGTAGACCTTACAGTGAAATGCTTACTTACTGGCTCTAACCAATAGTGCAAAAAAGGTATTACGTGAACAATAGGTAAGTAAAGAAATAAACAACAGTAAAAAGACAGGCTTTATACAGTAGCGAGGCTATAAAAGTAGCAAGGCTACATGCAGACACTGGTTAGTCAGGCTGATTGAGGTAGTATGTACATGTAGATAATGTTAAAGTGACTATGCATATATGATGAACAGAGAGTAGCAGTAGCGTAAAAGAGGGGGTGGTGGGTAGGTCACAATGCAAATAGCCCGGTTAGCCAATGTGCGGGAGCACTGGGTGCTCGGCCCAATTGAGGTAGTATGTACATGCATGTATAGTTAAAGTGACTATGCATATATGATAAACAGAGAGTAGCAGCAGCGTAAAAAGAGGGGATGGGGGGAGGACCACATTGCAAATAGTCTGGGTAGCCATTTGATTACCTGTTCAGGAGTCGTATGGCTTGGGGGTAAAAACTGTTGAGAAGCCTTTTTGTCCTAGACTTGGCACTCCGGTACCGCTTGCCATGCGGTAGTAGAGAGAACATTCTATGACTGGGGTGGCTGGGATCTTTGACAATTTTTAGGGCCTTCCTCTGACACCGCCTGGTGTAGAGGTCCTGGATGGCAGGCAGCTTAGCCCCAGTGATGGACTGGGCCATATGTACTACCCTCTGTAGTGCCTTGCGGTCAGAGGCCGAACAATTGCCGTACCAGTCAGGATGCTCTCGATGGTGCAGCTGTAGAACCTTTTGAGAATCTCTGTACCCATGCCAAATCTTTTTCGTTTCCTGAGGGGGAATAGGCTTTGTTGTGTCCTCTTCACGACTGTCTTGGTGTGTTTGGACCATTTCTAGTTTGTTGTTGATGTGGACAGCTCTCAACCTGCTCCACTACAGCCCCGTCGATGAGAATGGGGGCGTGCTCGGTCCTCCTTTTCCTGTAGTCCACAATAATCTCCTTAGTCTTGGTTACGTTGAGAGATAGGTTGTTATTCTGGCACCACCTGGCCAGGTCTCTGACTACAATACCTATTCTGCCAATTGGCCTTGACCCTTTTACTACACGGACCCCGGCAGACCATCACGACTGGTCTGCCGGCGTAACCGCACGAGGGGGCAACAACGACAACCTTCCTTCCGTCGCGATGTCCCTCTAAGGCCCTTCTGCTAGCCTGCTAACCCCGGCCCGCTAGCTATCTGAATCGTCGTGTCTCCTGCCCGTCCAGCTACTCATTGGACCCTAGGATCACTCGGCTACACATGCCTCTCCCTAATGTCAATATGCCTTGTTCATTGCTGTTTTGGTTATTGATTATTGTCTTATTTCACTGTAGAGCTTCCAGCCCTGCTCAATATGCCTCAACTAACCCTCTTGTCCCACCTCCCACACATGCGGTGACCTCACCTGGTTAAATTGATGTCTCTAGAGACAATACCTCTCTCATCGTCACTCAATGCCTAGGTTTACCTGAACTGTATTCACTTCCTACCATACCTTTGTCTGTACAGTCGTGTCCAAAAGTTTTGAGAATGACAGAAATATTAATTTTCACAAAGTTTGCTGTTTCAGTGTCTAGATATTTTTGTCAATGTTACTATGGAATACTGAAGTAATTACACACACACACACACACTTCAATTGAACATTACCTACTAGCTGTGGTTCAATGGTGGGTGAACAGCTGTAATAACCCGAAACACAGTGACCCCTCTCCTCAGACCACACCAGTGGGTGGAGATGCAGCTGTCATGTAGAGTAAACACCTGTACAGTTGAGGCCAAAATTTTGAATGACACAAATATTAATTTCCACAAAGTTTGCTGCTTCAGTGTCTTTTTTTCTGAATTTACAATGGAATTACTGAAGTACAATTACAAGCATTTCAAATGTCAAAGGCTTTTATTGACAATGATATGAAGTTGATGCAGAGTCAATATTTGCAGTGTTGACCCTTCTTTTTCAAGACCTCTGCAATCTGCCCTGGCATGCTGTCAATTCACTTCTGGTCCACATCCTGACTGATGGCAGCCCATTCTTGCATAATCAATGCTTGGAGTTTGTCAGAATTTGTCCACCCACCTCTTGAGGATTGACCACAAGTTCAAATCAAATCAAATCAAATTTATTTATATAGCCCTTCGTACGTCAGCTGATATCTCAAAGTGCTGTACAGAAACCCAGCCTAAAACCCCAAACAGCAAACAATGCAGGTGTAAAAGCACGGTTCTCAATGGAATTAAGGTCTGGGGAGTTTCCTGGCCATGGACCTAAAATATCGATGTTTTGTTCCTAGAGCCATTTAGTTATCACTTTTGCCTTAGGGCAAGGTGCTCCTTCATGCTGGAAAAGGCATTGTTCGTCACCAAACTGTTCCTGGATGGTTGGGAGAAGTTGCTCTCTGAGGATGTGTTGGTACCATTCTTTATTCATGGCTGTGTTCTTAGGCAGAATTGTGAGTGAGCCCACTCCCTTGGCTGAGAAGCAACCCCACACATGAATGTCTCAGGATGCTTTACTGTTGGCATGACACAGGACTGATGGTAGAGCTCACCGTGTATTCTCCGGACAAGCTTTTATCCGATTCCCCAAACAATCGGAAAGGGGATTCATCAGAGAAAATGACTTTAACCCCAATCCTCAGAAGTCCAATCCCTGTACCTTTTGCAGAATATCAGTCTGTCCCTGATGTTTTTCCTGGAGAGAAGTGGCTTCTTTGCTGCCCTTCTTAACACCAGGCCATCCTCCAAAAGTCTTCACCTCCTGCCTGCTGCCATTCCTGATCAAGCTCTGTACTGGTGGTGCCCCGATCCCGCAGCTGAATCAACTTTAGGAGACGGTCCTGGCGCTTGCTGGACTTTCTTGGGCGCCCTGAAGCCTTCTTCATAACAATTGAACCGCTCTCCTTGAAGTTCTTGATGATCCGATAAATGGTTGATTTAGGTACAATCTTACTGGCAGCAATATCCTTGCCTGTGAAGCCCTTTTTGTGCAAAGCAATGATGACGGTGCGTGTTTCCTTGCAGGTAACCATGGTTGACAGAGGAAGAACAATGATTCCAAGGACCACCCTCCTTTTGAAGTTTCCAGTCTGTTATTCGAACTCAGTCAGCATGACCGAGTGATCTCCAGCCTTGTCCTCATCAACACTCACACCTGTGTTAACTTGAAACTCTGGGGGCTGCATTTCATTTTTGGATAAAAAACGTTCCCGTTTTCAAACGGGATATTTTGTGACGACAAGATGCTCGACTATGCATATAATTGACAGCTTTGGATAGAAAACACTCTGACGTATCCAAAACTGCAAAGATATTGTCTGTGAGTGCAACAGAACCGATGTTACAGGCGAAACCCAGATAAAAATCCAATCAGGAAGTGCCCCATATTTTGAAAGCGCTGCATGCCAATGACTCCTTATATGGCTGTGCATGGGCTACGAATGAGCTTACGCTTTCTACGTACTCCCCAAGGTGTACAGCATTGTGACGTATTTTTACACATTTATGCTGAAGAATAGCCGTAAGGGACTACATTGAGCAAGTGGTCACATGATGGCTCCCGCAGAAAATATTGCGTAAAGCACAGAGGTAGCCATTATTCCAATCGCTTCTAATGAGAGACCAATTGTCCCAGTGGATATATTATCGAATAGATATGTGAAAAACACATTGAGGATTGATTCTAAACAACGTTTGCTATGTTTCTGTCGATATTATGGAGCTAATTTGGATAAAAGTTTGGCGTTGTAGTGACCGCATTTTCCGGTCGATTTCTCCGCCAAACGTGAAGAACAAACGGAGCTATTTCGCCTACGAAAATAATATTTTGGGAAAAAAGGAACATTTCCTATCTAACTGGGAGTCTCGTGAGTGAAAACATCCGAAGTTCTTCAAAGGTAAATGATTTAATTTGATTGCTTTTCTATTTTCGTGAAAATGTTGCCTGCTGCTAGCAGGGCATAATGCTATGCTAGGCTATGATAAACACAAATGCTTGTCTAGCTTTGGCTGTAAAGCATATTTTGAAAATCTGAGATGACAGGGTGATTAACAAAAGGCTAATATATTTCTTTGGTGATTTTCATGGTTAGGAATATTTTCTAGGGATATTTATGTCCGATGCGTTATGCAAATTAGTGTCAGGCGATGATTACACTCCCGCATGCTGGATGGGGAGTTAGTAGAGGTTAACGAGAGAATCACTGACATGATATCAGCTGGTCTTTTTGTGGCAAAAAATGTAGTGGAAATGTTTTTGGGGGATTCAGTTCATTCGCATGGCCAAAATGGACTTTGCAATTAATTGAAATTCATCTAATCACTCTTCATAACATTCTGGAGTATATGCAAATTGCCATCATACAAACTGAGGCAGCAGACTTTGTGAAAATTAATATTTGTGTCATTTTTAAAACTTTTGGCCACGACTGTACATTATGTATTGAATCTATTCTACCTCGCCCAGAAACCTGCTACTTTTATTATCTGTTCCAAACGTACTAGACAACCAGTTCTTATAGCCCTTAGCCGTACCCTTATCCTACTCCTCTTCTGCTCCTCTGGTGATGTAGAGGTTAATCCAGAGCCTGCAGTACCTAGCTCCACTCCCATTCCCCAGGCCTTCTCATTTGTTGACTTCTGTAACCGTTAAAGCCTTGGTTTCATGCATGTTAACATTAGAAGCCTCCTCCCCAAGTTTGTTTTATTCAGTGCTTTAGCAAACTCTGCCAACCCAGTTGTCCAAGCTGTGTCTGACTCCTGGCTTAGGAAGGCCACCAAAACCCCAGAAATTTCCATCCCTAACTATAACATTTTCATTTTCCATGAAGCACCTCCTCCCAGCTGCCCACTGCAATGAGGCTAGGCTAGGTGCTTTTACACCTGCATTGTTTGCTGTTTGGGGTTTTAGGCTGGGTTTCTGTACAGCACTTTGAGATATCAGCTGATGTACGAAGGGCTATATAAATACATTTGATTTGATTTGATTAGGAAACACTGTCACCACCACTAAATCCACTATAATTGAGCATTTCAATAAGCATTTTTCTACGGCTGGCCATGCTTTCCACCTGGCCACCCTACCCTGGTCAACAGCCCTGCACCACCCACAGCCACTTGCCCAAATCTCCCCCATTTCTCCTTCACCCAAATCCAGATAGCTGATGTTCTGAAAGAGCTGCAAAATCTGGACCAAAATCTGGATAGGAAAGCTGCTGTGGTCATCCCCCTCTTCAAAGGGGGAGACACTCTAGACCCAAACTGCTACAGACCTATATCTATCCTACCCTGCCTTTCTAAGTTATTCAAAGCCAAGTTAACAAACAGATCACCGAACATTTTGAATCCCACCGTACCTTCTCCGCTATGCAACCTGTTTTCCGAGTTGGTCATGGGGTGCACCTCAGACACGCTCAAGGTCCTAAACGATAACATAACTGCCATCGATAAGAGACCATACTGTGCAGCTGTATTCATTGACCTGGCCAAGGCTTTCGACTCTGTCAATCACCACATTCTTATCAGCAAACTCAACAGCCTTGGTTTCTCAAATGACTGCCTCCCCTTGTTCACCAACTACTTCTCAGATAGAGTTCAGTGTGTCAAATCGGAGGGCCTGTTGTCCGGACCTCTGGCAGTCTCTATGGGGGTGCCACAGGGTTCAATTCTTGGACCGACTCTTTTCTCTGTATACATCAATGATGTCGCTCTTGCTGCTGGTGATTCTCTGATCCACCTCTACACAGATGACACCATTCTGTATACTTCTGGCCCTTCTTTGGACACTGTGTTAACTAACCTCCAGACGAGCTTCAGTGCCATGCAACTCTCCTTCCGTGGCCTCCAACTGCTCTTAAATGCAAGTAAAACTAAATGCATGCTCTTCAACCGATCGCTGCCCGCACCTGCCTACCCATCCAGCATCACCACTCTGGACAGAATATGTGGACAAATACCTAGGTGTCTGGTTAGACTAAACTCTCCTTCCAGAATCACATTAAGCATCTCCATTCCAAAATTAAATCTCATGCTGTCAAACATACCCTCGTAAAACTGACTATCCTGCCGATCCTCGACTTCGATGATGTCATTTACAAAATAGCCTCCAACACTCTACTCAGCAAATTGGAAGCGGTCTATCACAGTGCCATCCGTTTTGTCACCAAAGCCCCATATACTACTCACCACTGCAACCTGTATGCTCTCGTTGGCTGGCCTTCGCTTCATATTCGTCGCCAAACCCGCTGGCTCCAGGTCATCTATAAGTCTTTGCTAGGTAAAGCCCCGCCTTATCTCAGCTCACTGGTCACCATAGCAGCAGCCACCTGTAGCATGCGCTCCAGCAGGTATATTTCACTGGTCACACCCAAAGCCAATTACTCCTTTGGCCGCCTTTCCTTCTCTGCTGCCAATGACTGGAACGAATTGCAAAAAACACTGAAGCTGGAGACTCATATCTCCCTTGCTAACTTTTAAGCACCAGCTGTCTGAGCAGCTCACAGATCACTGCACCTGTACATAGCCCATCCAACTACCTCATCCCCATACTGTATTTATTTGATTTATTTTGCTCCTTTGCACCCCAGTATCTCTACTTGCACACTCATCTTCTGCACATCTATCACTCCAGTGTTTAATTGCTATATTTGTAATTATTTCACCACTATGGCCTTATCTCCCTAATCCGACCTCATTTGCACACATTGTATAAATACTTTCCCCCCTATTGTATTATTGACTGTTTCTTTATTCCATGTGTAACTCTGTGTTGTTGTATGTGTCGACGTGCAACTACTGCATCCCTATACTGTTATTTATATTTTTGCTCCTTTGCACCCCAGTATCTCTACTTGCACGTTCATCTTCTGCACATCTATCACTCCAATGATTAATTGCTAAATTGTGATTACTTTGCCACTATGGCCTATTTATTGCTTTATACCTCCCTCACCTCATTTGCATTTGAATATGGACTATTTTTTCTCTATTGTGTTACTGACTGTATGGTTGTTGTTTGTGTTGCTTTGCTTTATCTCGGCCAGGTCGCAGTTGTAAATGAGGACTTGTTCTCAACTAGCCTACCGGTTAATTAAATAAAGGTGAAATAAAAAAAACATGGGAAAAAATGGCAAAAAACAACATTTGAGAGTGCGCAGCTGGAAGTTGAATGTTTGAAGGGGTACGGGACATTAAAAAGGTCGGGAACCACTTCTATAACAATGTAATGCACATAATAATCCAATGAGTAAAATCAAATATAACATGTTCTATTCTAAATTTCCTTCATGCCCCAAAGGTGCGTAGGCAGGGCATGGAAACCAGATTCAACCCCAAAGAAGAGGTAAAAGAAGAGGCCCAATGAGAAGGGGACCCAGGTTGAACTACTCATGCGGGACTCATCCATGATCTTGAGCTTGCCCTTTGGAGATTGGCTAGAGCGACATAGAGTACTGAGCGAGGAAACATGAGGGAGATTAAGTCGCTGTATGGAGAAATATTTAGGCTGCATGAGCCATTGGAGGAGGTAACATCAGTTTCCTTAAATCAGACTTTCATAACAGTAGATGGTTGCTTTGCCCAATCCTGATACATGGAAATAATATGTAAATAGTAAAAGAAAGGAAAGCTGCACACTGGTAATATTCTTAGGAAGGTTGGCATTCTTGGAAAATAGTTGAAAATTAATGGAAGAATCTATGAATTGGAATAAATATTTTTCACCTTTATTTCAAGAGTGTAGACCTTGCTATTTTTCTAATAGGCTGAGATACAGTAATATAAACGTGTTTTCTCTATGAGATGTACTACCCATACACAGAATTGTTTTAAGATAGTTATAACATGGACCATTAAGCTATTAAGTAATAGAAACGTGTCTGTTATCATGCAGATTGGAGTGGATAAAGGACTGATCAAGCAGCGCTACACCTCCTCCATTCTTCGACCCATCTCCCCGACACAGGGGAGTGCCACCACCAACCTCTAGGTCTAGGGCTTGCTTGTGTGCCTGCTTGCTCCTTGGGTTGTCCTTCCTCCCCTCTGCAGATCCAACACCAGTCCCAGCACTAACCCCAGCACCCGACCACCACTCGAGGTGCGGTGGAACCAAAGGGACCAAAGATCGAACCTTCACCCAGAGTTGCCAGCCCTAATCTTACGGTCTTGGACTCCCTTGTGTGCCTGCTTGCTCCTCAGGTTGTAATTTCTCCCCTCTACAGTCCCAGATCCAATCCAGCACCTGCACCAACACCAGTTACCGTCCCAGTACTAGTCCCGGCCCCAGTACCCGCACTGTTTCCAGCCCCGGCCACAGCACCAGCATGATTGGAGATTGTGAATTACTGTATGTGTATCAATGCATTTATCCAATGTCTTTATGCAAAAGGCTTCTTAACAGCTTTTACCCCCAAGCCATAAGACTCCCGAATAGCTAATCAAATGTCTACCCGGGCCTATTTGCATTGCCCCCCCCACCCCCATTTTTACGCTGCTGCTACTCTCTGTTTATTATCCATGCATAGTCACTTTACCTCTACATATTACCTCAATTACCTCAACTAATAATCAGTACCCTCACACATTGACTCTGTACCGGTACCCCTTGTATATAGCCTCCACATTACATTTAACATTTTTTACATTTAAGTCATTTAGCAGACGCTCTTATCCAGAGCGACTTACAAATTGGTGCATTCACCTTATGACATTGACTCTGTACCAGTACCCCCTGTATATAGCCTCCACATTGACTCTGTACCGGTACCCCCTGTATATAGCCTCCACATTGACTCTGTACCAGTACCCCCTGTATATAGCCTCCACATTGACTCTGTACAGGTACCCCCTGTATATAGCCTCCACATTGACTCTGTACTGGTACCCCTGTATATAGCCTCCACATTGACTCTGTACCGGTACCCCCTGTATATAGCCTCCACATTGACTCTGTACCGGTACCCCCTGTATATAGCCTCCACATTGACTCTGTACCGTAACACCCTGTATATAACCTCCACATTGACTCTGTACCGGTACTCCCTGTATATAGCCTCCACATTGACTCTGTACCCGTACCGGTACCCCCTGTATATAGCCTCCACATTGACTCTGTACCGGTACCCCCTGTATATAGCCTCCACATTGACTCTGTACCGGTACCCCCTGTACCCCCTCACTACTGTTATTTTATTTTTGCTCCATAATCATTTATTTTATTCATTTATTTTTTTTACTTCAGTTTATTTTAGTAAGTACTTTAACACGTTTTTTTCTTAACTGCATTGTTGGTTAATGGCTTGTAAGTAAGAATTTCACTGTATGTGACAATTTCATTTTGGCGCATGTGACAAATACAATTTCATTTGATTTGATTCAACTAAAAACTACATTTTTGTTTGTTTTACAGCACTGTATGATTACATTCTGTATGGATTGAAGGCATTGCTTCTAATGAGCGACTGGAGGACACCATGGAGGAAGAGGGAGAGTGTCCATGATAGGTAGTTTGTCATGGCCCTAAATGGGCTTTTGGGTTTTTATTTTTCCTATATCAAATAACTTCACAATAAAAATTAATTCCAAGAATCAGCCTTTTCTGTTTGACTGTGATCAGTGCAGTAGTAGTTGTGTGATAAGTGAAAACGCATTGTCTCTTCACTGCCTCAGCATACCACACCTGCTGTTCTATTCTGACCCTGGCAACCTCAACCTGTCTCTCTCGCACCGAGCACTTCTGATCCCCAGCAACTTGGGCAACTCCACAATTGACACAAAACTACACATTCCTTTGTCCCATGCCCTCCTGCACACTTGTCATATCTTGGAATCTCCCTCCTACACACTGCTGCAACATAACCATAAGCTTGGCATCTGAAACACCTTAGTGGGTTTGGCACAAAAGCTCTCACTGAAAAAGTCATGTTAGGATGTCAGTTAATCAGGTAAAAACTGCTTCAAAACTCAGAAGAACAATGTCTTCTCAGTTTTACCACGCTCGCCACCGGGTCTGCGTCACACCAAACGGTGTTCGTCAGACACAGGAAATTTTCCACCCCAGTCAAAGACACCCTGCTCTGGAGAGCAAAGCAAGTCATAGGTATTGTCCCTAGTCACGTGACATGAAGCGCACGTTCTCTCAGGATGAAATAAACAAAGAAAATCATCACAAGACCCTTTGAGCTACCTTCACCAATTTAACCCAACTTCTTTTCAGCCTGAGACTACATATGAATCAGCCAAAAGGCAGGGATCCAATGCGAGTGCAGTGTCCAGATTGGAGGTCAACCGATTAATGGCTGATTTAAAGTTTTCATAACAATCGGAAATCCGTATTTTTGGGCGCCGATTTGCCGATTTTTATTTTTTTATTTTATTTTTTACGTTTATTTAAACTTTATTTAACTAGGCAAGTCAGTTAAGAACACATTCTTATTTTCAATGACGGCCTAGGAACGGTGGGTTAACTGCCTCGTTCAGGGGCAGAAAGACAGATTTTCACCTCCTCAGCTCAGGGGATTCAATCTTGCAACCTTACAGTTAACTAGTCCAACGCAATAACGACCTGCCTCTCTCTCGTTGCACTCCACAAGGAGACTGACTGTTAAGCAAATGCAGTAAGCCAAGGTAAGTTGCTAGCTAGCATTAAACTTACCTTATAAAAAACAATCAATCATAATCACTAGTTAACTACACATGGTTGATGATATTACTAGATATTATCTAGCGTGTCCTGTGTTGCATATAATCTGACTGAGCATACAAGCATATTATCTGACTGAGCATACAAGCATACAAGTATCTAAGTATCTGACTGAGTGGTGGTAGGCAGAAGCAGGCTCGTAAACATTGTGCGTTTTGCCAGCAGCTCTTCGTTGTGCGTCAAATATTGCACCATTTATGACTTCAAACCTATCAACACGCGCTAATAGCGTTTCAAACTTCACTCGCTCTGATCCTTGGGGTAGTTGTTTCCCTTGCTCTGCATGGGTAACGCTGCTTTGATGTGGTGGCTGTTGTCATTGTGTTGCTGGTTCGAGCCCAGGGAGGAGAGGGACGGAGGCAATACTGTTACACTGGCAATACTAAAGTGCCTATAAGAACATCCAATAGTCAAAGGTTAATGAAATACAAATGGTATAGAGGGAAATAGTCCTATAAAAACTACAACCTAAAACTTCTTACCTGGGAATATTGAAGACTCATGTTAAAAGGAACCACCAGCTTTCATATGTTCTCATGTTCTGAGCAAGGAACTGAAATGTTAGCTTTCTTACATAGCACATATTGCACTTTTACATTCTTCTCCAACACTTTGTTTTTGCATTATTTAAACCAAATTGAACATGTTTCATTATCTACTTGAGGCTAAATTGATTTTATTGATGTATTATATTATCCAATAATCGGTATCGGCGTTGAAAAAACATAATAGGTCAACCTCTAGTCCAGATATGCATTTCCAAGCGCTCTGAAGGGACTATGAGGGGAAGTTAGGTCGAGAGGAGGGGAGTAGGACAGTTTTTTTTTCAGACACCCCAATATTTCTTATGGAAAAATTAACTTCCACAAAAAGGCCTCTAACCTAAATGACACAGTCTCTAATGTGGGTCTATAAAGCTTCCGCTTCATCCACCTCTGGCCTGCTCGCCTCCTTACCACTGAGGAAGTACAGTTCCCGCTCAGCCCAGTCTAAACTGTTCGCTGCTCTGGCCCCCCAATGGTGGAACAAACTCCCTCTGTTCCTGATCGATGAGCTTCCTACTTATGAAGAGAATTGGCTTCTCTGCTTCTCCTTTACCCTGTGCTAGTACGGTCCCGAGCCCCGTTTCCGAGGCGTTGACCTGCACAAATGAACTCTTGTGAGAAGTCCGGAGCCTGCAGGATTGGATTAGAACACAGGCCATATTTTAGCAATTGAAAGGTCTCTTCCGTCTCGTCTTTCCACTCTACCTGGTTTGGAAGGTTTTTCTTGATGAGGTTTGTGAGAGGGTTGGCAATGGCTGCATATCCCGGGATAAAACGCCCATAATATGCCGTTATCCCTAAGAAGGCACGAACATCCTGCTTGGTCCGAGGTCGATGCCAGTCCCGAATTGCCCTGTTCTTCTCTGCCTGTGGGCGTATTTTCCCATTCCACACGGTGTACCCCAGGTATTCCGCTTCGGACAGGCCCAGGCAGCATTTATTTGGATTGGCTGTCAACCCTGTGGCTTCCAAACTCACGACCACTGCCCGTAATCGCAGGAGGTGACTATCCCAGTCCTCGCTGTGGATGACCACATCGTCTATGTACGCGGCTGCATACTCTTGATGGGGCCGTAGAATGGCATCCATGAGGCATTGGAAAGCTGCAGCGGCACCATGCAGTCCGAAGGGCATCCTCACATACTGGAAAAGCCCCTCTCTGGGGTGGCGAAGGCAGTCTTTGGGCGATCCTCCGGAGGCACCGACACTTGCCAATATCCCTTCATCAAATCCAGGGTAGTGATGAACTTGGCCTTTCCTAAGCGCTCCAAGAGTTCATCCACATGGGGCATGGGATACGCATCGAATGTAGAGATGGCATTCACGCCCCTAAAGTCATTGCAGAGTCTCATACTACCATCGGATTTGGGGACCAGGACTATGGGACTGGACCACTCACTCGTCGATGGCTCGATCACACCCATCCTCAACATCTCCCTTACCTCATTCTTAGCAATGACTCGGCGAGCCTCAGGAATCCTGTAAGGGTGGATATGCACCTTCTTGCCGGGTTCATCTGTTTGTCCTGGGAATGGAGAGAATATTCGTCCGAAGTTCATAATCAGCATGTCTAGCTGTCTTGACTGCTCCGGCAGGAGAGTTTGGCCACGGCGCACCCACGGCGCACCTGTGGTAGAGCCTCCTCTTTTCCTTTGCCTTCCAGGGCCATCAAAGCCACCACCTCCTCTCGTCCATGGTACATCTTCAATAGGTTTATGTGATAGAGTTGGACCTTCTTCCTCCTGTCAGGTTGCTTGATGAGGTAATTGACCGGTGAGACCCTTTTCATAACCTCATAGGGCCTCCTCCACTGCACCAGCAAGCGATGTTTGGCTGTGGGCACGAGCACCATCACTTTCTCACCCACGGTGAACTTACGGGGGGGTCGCAGACTTATCATAGGCCCGGCCTTGGGTCCTTCTTGACTATGGGCCACACTGCTGACAGGCAGTCTCTCATCAGGGTAATATGTTCTATTGTGGATCGAAAGGGGCATGGTTGGGTCTCCCAGGTCTCCTTTGCTAAGTCGAGGATCCCTCGACAGGGTCTGCCATAGAGCAATTCAAAGGGAGAGAATCCAGTGGATGCCTGGGGTACTTCTCGCAGGGCAAACATTAAGTGTGGGAGAAGCATGTCCCAGTTTTTCCCGTCTCGGGACACCACTCTTCTCAACATGCTTTTAATCGTTTTGTTCCAGCGTTCACACAACCCGTCTGTTTGAGGGTGGAATATGCTTGTACGTATCTGTTGAACCTGATATTACCGACACAAGTCCTTCATCAACCGGGACATGAACGGAGTTCCCTGATCTGTTAAGATCATCTTGGGGAGGCCCACACGAGAGAACATCAGGAATAACTCATTGGCAATTCCCTTTGACGACATGTTACGCAGGGGTATGGCCTCCGGGAACTTGGTAGCGTAATCTATAACCACTAGGATGTACTCGTGTCCTCTGGTGGATTTCATAGCTATGCGTTCAAAGGGAGTCTCTATGATGGGGAGAGGAATCAAAGGGTTACGTAGGTGTGGCCGTGGAGTGTACGTTGACATTGATCACACGTCCTACAATACCTGGCCACATCCCAGGTGACCCGGGGCCAATAGAATCTCTGCATGATTCTGTCAATAGTCTTGTCTCGTGCCAGGTGTCCTCCTAGGACATGGGAATGGGCTAACTGTAGAACTAATTACTTAATTACTTAAAATCATACAAATGTGATTTTCTGGATTTTTGTTTTAAATTCCGTCTCTCACACTTGAAGTGTACCTATGATAAAAATGACCAGACCTCTACATGCTTTGTAAGTAGGAAACACTGCAAAATCGTCAGTGTGTCAAATACCTGTCCTCCCCACTGTATATAATGACTATTACAAAAATACTGAATGAGCAATGAACACTAATTTTAACTTAATAATACCATACATAAATAAAATCTATTTAGTCTCAAATAAATAATGAAACATGCTCAATTTGGTTTAAATAATGCAAAAACAGTGTTGGAGAAGAAAGTAAAAGTGCCATGTAAAAAAGCTAACGTTTAAGTTCCTTGTTGAGAACATATGAAAGCTGGTGGTTCAATATTCCCAGTTAAGAAGTTTTAGGTTGTAGTTATTATAGGAATTATGACGCGTCGACTATTTCTCTCTATACAATTTGTATTTAATATACCTTTGACTATTGGATGTTCTAATAGGCACTTTAGTTTTGCCATTTTGAGTTGATAGACTTGAAATCATAAACAGCGCATCAAGCTTTGTTAAGAGCTGCTGGCAAATATAAAATCATAGACTTAATTATAATATAATAAACACAGAAATACGAGCCTTTGGTCATTAATATGGTCTAATATGGTCAAATTCGGAAACTATCATTTCGTTTATTCTTTCAGTGAAATACGGAACCGTTCCGTATTTTATCTAACGGGTGGCATCCATTAGTCTAAATATTGCTGTTACATTACATAACCTTCAATGTTATGTCATAATTATGTAAAATTCTAGCAAAGTAGTTTGCAACGAGCCAGGCTGCCCAAACTGTGCATATATCCTGACTCTGCGTGCAATGAACGCAAGAGAATTGATACAATTTCCCTAGTTTAATATTGCTTGCAAACATGAATTTATTTTAACTAAATATGCAGGTTTGAAAAAATATAGTTCTGTGTATTAATTTTAAGAAAGGCATTAATGTTTATGGTCAGGTACATTCGTGCAACTATTGTGCTTTTTTCGCAAATGGGCTTTTGTTAAATCATCACCCATTTGGTGACGTAGGCTGTGATTCGATGATAAATTGATTATATACAACGCAGGACAAGCTAGTTAACCTAGTAATATCAACCATGTGTAGTTAACTAGTGATTATGTGAAGATTGATTGTTTTTTATAAGATAAGTTTAATGCTAGCTAGCAACTTACCTTGGATCCTTGCTGCACTCGCGTAACAGGTGGTCAGCCTACCACGCAGTTTCCTCATGGAATGCAATGTAATCGGCCATAATCAGCGTCCATAAATGACGATTACCGATTGTTATGAAAACTTGAAATCGGCCCTAATTAATCGGCCAGATTGCAAACAATCACCAGAGCTACCTTTTTTTCCTTTTTTTTCACCTTTATTTAACCAGGTAGGCTAGTTGAGAACAAGTTCTCATTTGCAACTGTGACCTGGCCAAGATAAAGCATAGCAGTGTGAACAGACAACACAGAGTTACACATGGAGTAAACAATTAACAAGTCAATAACACAGTAGAAAAAAAAGAGTCTATATACATTGTGTGCAAAAGGCATGAGGAGAGCTGCCGCTTTCAAGGAGCGGAACTCTAACCCGGAATCTTATAAGAAATCCCGCTATACCCTCCGATGAACCGTCAAACAGGCAACGCGTCAATATGGGACTAAGATTGAATCGTACTACACCGGCTCCGACGCTTGTCGGATGTGGCAGGGCTTGCAAACTATTACAGACTACAAAGCGAAGCACAGTGACACAAACCTACCAGATGAGCTGCCCAGTGACACAAACCTACCAGATGAGCTGCCCAGTGACACAAACCTACCAGATGAGCTGCCCAGTCAAAATCAAATCAAATCAAATTTATTTATATAGCCCTTCGTACATCAGCTGATATCTCAAAGTGCTGTACAGAAACCCAGCCTAAAACCCCAAACAGCAAACAATGCAGGTGTAAAAGCACGGTGGCTAGGAAAAACTCCCTAGAAAGGCCAAAACCTAGGAAGAAACCTAGAGAGGAACCGGGCTATGTGGGGTGGCCAGTCCTCTTCTGGCTGTGCCGGGTAGAGATTATAACAGAACATGACCAAGATGTTCAAATGTTCATAAATGACCAGCATGGTCAAATAATAATAAGGCAGAACAGTTGAAACTGGAGCAGCAGCACAGTCAGGTGGACTGGGGACAGCAAGGAGCCATCATGTCAGGTAGTCCTGGGGCACGGTCCTAGGGCTCAGGTCCTCCGAGAGAGAGAAAGAAAGAGAGAATTAGAGAGAGCATATGTGGGGTGGCCAGTCCTCTTCTGGCTGTGCCGGGTGGAGATTATAACAGAACGTGGCCAAGATGTTCAAATGTTCATAAATGACCAGCATGGTTGAATAATAGTAAGGCAGAACAGTTGAAACTGGAGCAGGAGCATGGCCAGGTGGACTGGGGACAGCAAGGAGTCCTCATGTCAGGTAGTCCTGGGACATGGTCCTAGGGCCCAGGCCAGTTGAAACTGGAGCAGCAGCATGGCCAGGTGGACTGGGGACAGCAAGGAGTCATCATGTCAGGTAGTCCTGGGGCATGGTCCTAGGGCTCAGGTCCTCCGAGAGAGAGAAAGAAAGAGAGAAGGAGAGAATTAGAGAACGCACACTTAGATTTACACAGGACACCGAATAGGACAGGAGAAGTACTCCAGATAAACAAACTGACCCTAGCCCCCGACACATAAACTACTGCAGCATAAATACTGGAGGCTGAGACAGGAGGGGTCAGGAGACACTGTGGCCCCATCCGAGGACACCCCCGGACAGGGCCAAACAGGAAGGATATAACCCCACCCACTTTGCCAAAGCACAGCCCCCACACCACTAGAGGGAAATCTTCAACCACCAACTTACCACCCAGTGACACAAACCTACCAGATGAGCTGCCCAGTGACACAAACCTACCAGATGAGCTAAATTACTTTTATGTTTGCTTTGCTCCAAGTAACACTGAAACATGCTTGAAAGCACCAGCTGTTCCGGACGACTGTGTGATCACGCTCTCCGTAGCCGATGTGAGACCTTTAAACAGGTCAACATTCACAAGGCCGCAGGGCCAGATGGATTACCAGGACGTGTACTCCGAGTATGCGTTGACCAACTGGCAGGTGTCTTCACTGACATTTTCAACCAGTCCCTGACTGAGTCTGTGATACCAACATGTTGCAAGCAAACCACCAAAGTCCCTGTACCCAAGAACACTAAGGAAGCCTGCCTAAATGACTGCCGACCCGTAGCACTCACATTGGTAGCCATGAAGTGCTTTGAAAGGCTGGTCATGGCTCACATCAACACCATCAACCCAGAAACCCTAGACCCAGTAGATCCACAGATGATTCAATCTCTATTGCACTCAACACTGCCCTTTCCCACGTGGACAGAAGGAACACCTATGTGAGAATGCTGTTCATTGGCTACAGCTCAGCGTTCAACACCATAGTGCCCTCGAAGCTCATCACTAAGCTAAGGACCTAGGGACAAAACACCTGCCTCTGCAACTGGATCCTGGACTTCCTGACGGGCCGCCCCCAGGTGGTAAGGGTAGGGAACAAATAAATTCAGGAGTTCTAAGTTCTAAACCTGCAGCTGCCTCCTACCTACTCCTCTCTACACCAGTGACAGGGTTGTTATTTTACCTGAAATTTACAAGGTCCTCTACTCTGACAATTAATCCACAGATAAAAGGGTAAACCGAGTTATTTTCTAGTAATCTCTCCTCCTTCAGATTTCTTCTTGTTTGGACTTTATATGGAATTTGGCAACCAACTTTAATGTGCATTACCACCACCAACTGGTCTGGAGTGTGGACCCCAGTTCATCTTTCAATCACCCACATGGATATATGTTCCTAAAAACCAATGAGGAGATGGGAGAGGCGGAACTTGCAGCACGTCAAGCGCCACAAATAGAACCAAGCTCTATTTTAGCGCCTGGCTACGCAGACGCGCATAAACAGTGTGGGCGCAATGATTGAATAACTTCTGTGTACATTTATTTTGCAACGCTCACGGACGGCGTGGTCAGCATGTAATGCATTGTCTTTCAAACTGTTCCGCAACAGCAAATGTTTAAGCGAACTGAACGCACCACAATTGTCTTGAAAACACCAACTGTTGCACCCGTATGCGACGTTTAAAACAACTTTGAACTCGGAAATCTCCAACTTCCGATTGGGAAAAATCTATATTAACGGTCATCCAATGGTCATCCAACACGGGAACTTGTTCTGAACGTGGCAGTATGTGCAAAATCTACACCACTGGGGGAAATGGAATGAAAATAGTGGCATTGTGTCCCACAGTGGGAAGGCATTGGAGCCAAAAGTAATAAGGTTGATATAGTAGTCTATCAAAGTAATCAGACCAATTATTTTACTAAATTGAACTTTGACTATATATAACTAAAGCAAGACCCACAGCTTTACTTGTAAAGTTACCATCTAGTTAGCTACTGAAAACACTACCTAGATTTGAATGTACTGTGTGTTTCAGTAGTAGTGGTCATTATTTGTAGTTTTGTGGTTGTGGCCATTAGTTGTGTGGTTGTGGTTGGTAGTAGTGTGGTTGTGGTCAGTAGTTGTGGTCAGTAGTTGTGATCAGTTGTTTTGTGGTTGTGATCAATAATTGTGATCAGTGGTTGTGGTCAGTACTTGTGGTCAGAAGTTGTGTTCAGTAGTTATGGAATGTAGTTGTGGCCAGTAGTTGTGTGGTTGTGGTCAGTTGTTATGATCAGTAGTTGTATGGTTTTGGTCAGTACTTGTGGTTAGGAGTTGTAGTCTGTAGTTGTGTTGTCGTCGCCAATAGTTGTGTGGTTGTGGTCAGTAGTTGTGTGGTTGTGGTCAGAATTTGTGTGTGTTGTGTTGACTAGTTGTGTGTCTACATTGTTGGCAAAGTAGCTGATTTGTGTCAAAAGGTGTATTGTTGCATTTACAGTGAATGGAATGTTGTAAGTCTTGATGTTACAATGGGACTTTTAGAATGCTGAGGAAATCCCATGAAAGTGGAGAACAAAAAGAAGGATAGAACATTGTGCTGTTATCAATAAAACGTCACAATACGGTGCAGAGCATTCCATTGGGCTGCTGGGGGGCAAGGAGACGCCAAACTCTGCTAAAACCATTGACAACTAAGTGCCGTTTTCGAGGGATTGTTAAATCAATGTTATAATAAAACTATTTGATTTTAATATGGTTACCTCTAAGTTCATTCAGGACTACACTTTTTAGCCCCGTGCCAGTTCCCTGGGGCTAAGATACTCCGGGGCTAAGAACAATGCAGTGTGAAAAGCAGTGATGGGCCATCAGGGCCAGCAAGGCCTTCTCTGCTGGCTTAAACATCATCAGAATATAATTTTTTTTTAAATATATTTTCCCACAAATATGTATTAAATTATTCGCCAGAGTAAGAGTTATACTCTTCATTTCATAGATTTCCTCTTGGTTGCACTGCTTCCAGCCCCAGGTTGAGATTTGGAGGGCTGGTCTTTATGTTAGATCTTTTATCCAATCATATTCAGCCATCATGTGTTGCCAGGGGTCTAAAATCTGCCCTCAGGCCTTCAGAATCAACAGTGCGGGCGCTTGTAGCTTAAAGTGAATGGAAATTAAAATTTAGTGTCAACCAATCAGCTTTAGAGTTGGCTATTGTACGCCTGCTGGCTGGCTCCAGGGTTACACAGGAGCCAGCTAGCAGACGTAGTGCGTGCACGTCTTTTGATTGGATTACCAATATTGAGAGGCAGGTCCTATATGGGCAGGTCTATGCAGAATCTCAGAACTAGGAAACTGAATTTGATAAACGAAATAATTTGCGTACTACTAAGCTGTTTTTTCAACCAACAATGGCGGAAGGAGAAGATATCGATTTGGTCGAGGATATAATTATAATGCCATTCTCAAGACAAACTTTTCAAGAAAAGTTAGGGGCTACCATCACATATCTGAAATTACATGATCAATTTAAGTTTACTGATCATGAAAAGCATGCAGTTACTTGCTTTATATCTCTGATGATAGAGCTAAATGTGCACACTTACTTTGCATGGAATAATCAGAAATGTGTAGTTCTGACTCTTCAAGATCAAGGATATTACAACCAAATGGTAAACATTTATTTAACAATCCCGTGAAAATGGCACTCAGTTGTCAATGGTAGGGGAGCTGGAGAGTCTCCTTGCCCCCCGGGAGGCAAATGGAACGCTCTGCACCATATTGTGACCTTTTATTGATTACGATCTCTTCATGTGTTGCAACTCGGTCACATCGTTACCATTGTTTTCAACGTTCTACAGATGTCGCAGCATATGATGTCTGACTGATGGTTAATGCCAAGTCTTTCAGAACGGGGGATGATGCTACGACTGGTTGTCTTTGTACGAAGGGAGTGAGACGATCAAATGACAGCGAAGCACAATCGACTCTCGTTTTCTTGCCTGACAGACTAACTACAAAGTTCGCCAATGTTAGCTTATTAGCTAGTTACGAATATGGGACAATTTCCAAATGAATCCGTAGAAACAGGACAAAACAAGCAACTTGTTAGCTGGCTATGTAAACAAATATCACTGCCACTCATTTACATTTACATTTAAGTCATTTAGCAGACGCTCTTATTCAGAGCGACTTACAAATTGGTGCATTCACCTTATGACATCCAGTGGAACAGTCACTTTACAATAGTGCATCTAAATCTTAAAGGGGGGGGGTGAGAAGGATTACTTATCCTATCCTAGGTATTCCTTAAAGAGGTGGGGTTTCAGGTGTCTCCGGAAGGTGGTGATTGACTCCGCTGTCCTGGCGTCGTGAGGGAGTTTGTTCCACCATTGGGGGGCCAGAGCAGCGAACACTCAATATCTTATGAGTTCCACTGCGCGGGCATGTCCACTAAGACGACAGCTAAACTGTCAAATAATAGGAAAAGAGCAACGTATAGCCTATGAATATCTGTACCTACCAAACATGACAAACCATAACCTTATCCCAACAGATAAACACGAATTGCTCTAATCTCCATTTTGGTGGCTAGTTAGCTGGTTGACTGTATGGATAGCTGAGGTTGATGCTTCAAGAGCGCAGCCCACATTTACCGGCACACAACTTTTCTTGCCTTACAGACTAGGTAGCTATAGACTAGGTAGCTATAGACTAGGTAGCTATAGACTAGGTAGCTATAGACTAGCTAGCTATAGACTAGGTAGCTATAGACTAGGTAGCTATAGACTAGCTAGCTATAGCAAGCAGCTTGAGCCGTTTCCACATGAATTACATTTGTAGAAACAAGACAAAACGGCTAGTTCTAGTTAGCTGACTGTACTCAGCTAAATGCTGGAGCTATTTCCATGAGACAGAAAGCATTCATTCATTCAAGCATTTTGAGTAATGAATTGAAAGACAAAAAAGTCACACAAAAAAAACCTAATGACAGCATACCCTGTTTCCGGTGTCTGGTTGATGACAACAGCCATGCGAATACTAAAACAAGTTGTTAGCGAGTTCATTTTGTGTTATTGACAGAGACGTTATTGTTAGAAAAACAAGGCCGTTCGCGGCCGCGATATTCATTTACAGAAATGCCATCGAAGGCCGATATGGCTTCTAAAGGGTCAAAATTGTATACAAGCAGCGCAATCCAGACCAACATTCCAAAAAAGTCCTACAGGAATCCTTCACAATAAATGTAGCAGAAATCCTGCAGATTATTTATCCTGCAGGAATAGGAAGTCATGCAGGATATCCCACAGGATTTTCGGGGCCACTTTCCTGTTTGACAATTCCTGCAGGATCCTGTAGGAATCATGCCGGTAGTCCTTCAGGAAAACAATCCTGCAGTGATCCTGCAGATAGTCCTCAAATAAATCCTGCAGGACTGTTTCCTGAAGGACTACATGAAGGAATTGTCCTACACCAAAATGGCCCCAAAATCCTGTGGGATATTCTGTAGTCCTGCAGTAAATTCCACAAGATTTCCAGGGAAGAATTCCTGTAGATTATTTCCTCCTCCTTCAGATAATTTCATGTAGGTCAATCCACATTCCTTAAAAAGAATGCACAGATTGCACAAGATATAAGGTTGCATGGCAATTGTATTATCCAATCATGCCACACCTGGCGTGTTTGATTGTCCATTTCACCAGCAATGCATAACATATAATTCCTAGGAGAAAGAAAATACAAGATTTTTAATAAATATGGTAAAAGCTGACTTTATAACAAGAGTGAGAGTCATGGTGACATCACATGAACAGCTTACAGTATGTGTGTTGGTGTGAAGGGAAACAGATGTCTGTAATGGTACACTTGGTGAGAGTTGGTTTTAATATGGCTGTTAAACCAACATCTGTGAGTATGCATGTGTCTTAGGCTCCGTTTTAAAGGGAGAAGTGAGAGGCTGAAACTGTGTGTGGTGTTATCGGTCGCCTGCATGGCTGTCCAGTACTGCCTTCTGTGGTGTCTCACTGTTGTTTACAGGCTCTGTTTTAACTGGGGAGGTCAGGAGACAGATGAGGGGCAGAGTTCAGAATAGAACTGCAGAACATCTGTGTGTTACATGAAAAACAGCGACAAAATACTGCAAATTATATATTGAAGTAGCAAAAGACAACCTACTCACCTTTAACTAGTAGACTACTGGACTAATTGAGCTCCACATGAGACAAATCATCAAGAACAGATGAATTAGTAAATGTATTGTTTTCTCATGCACTTACCAGCTCTAATGTGTTGTGGTGGCCTTCTGCTAAACTGTTAGAAATACAAGGTAAAGAATTACAGTGAAATACTAAGTGTGTGTATTTTCTGTGCTCTGAATTTTCTGATTGTTTCTAGTCTAAGCTGTAAGGGGAAAACAAGGTAACTCACATGGTGGTGGTGAAACTGTCCAAGCTAAAATTAAAACAGAGAAAGTCCAATCAAATGTCATTAGTGACATGCGCCGAAAATGCTTTTACTTACAAGCCCCCAACAATGCACTTTTAAGAAAAATAAAAGTAAAGAAAATGTTTTAAAAAATAAAATAATAACAAGGCTATATACAAGGGGTACCGAGTCAATGTGCGGGTGTACAGGTTAGTTGAGGTAATTAGGTAATATGTACTTGTAGGTAGGGGTAAAGTGACTATGCATAGATAATAAACAGTGAGTAGCAGCAGTGTACATGTAGGTAGGGGTAAAGTGACTATGCATAGTTAATAAACAGTGAGTAGCAGCAGTGTACATGTAGGTAGGGGTAAAGTGACTATGCATAGATAATAAACAGTGAGTAGCAGCAGTGTACATGTAGGTAGGGGTAAAGTGACTATGCATAGATAATAAACAGTGAGTAGCAGCAGTGTAAAAAAAGGGGGGCTCAATGCAAATTGTCTAGGTAGCCATTTGACTTTTTCAGCAGTCTTATGGCTTGGGGGTAGCAGCTTGTCACGACTTCCACCGAAGTTGGTCCCTTTCCTTGTTCGGGCAGCGTTCGATGGTCGATGTCCCCGGCCATCTAGCCATC
Organism: Oncorhynchus gorbuscha; assembly: GCF_021184085.1. Lineage (NCBI taxonomy): Eukaryota > Metazoa > Chordata > Actinopteri > Salmoniformes > Salmonidae > Oncorhynchus > Oncorhynchus gorbuscha. The sequence goes on along the minus strand of NC_060199.1, from coordinate 2,702,363 downwards.
GCCAATCCACTTTTCATTATCCATTTGTTTTGTCTTTGTCTTACACACCTGGTTTCAATCCCCCAATTCCCTGTTCATTATTTAACCCTCTGTTCCCCCATGTTTGTTTGTGACTGATTGTTTCTATGTAGGAAGGTCCGTTATTGTGGGCTCTGTATTTGTAAATAACATACATAAAACATAAATGGATAACATACAATCATATATACAATTTGGCTACATAAGCCTACAAACATTTACAATAGCAAAATCACAATAATCACAAGAATGGCCTCAGATCAAAGTCTACGTTGAGACCGAAGGGTGCAAAGGACTTTAAATTAAAGATCCAGGCAGCCTCTCGTTTTAACAATAAATTATCGAGGTCACCCCCTCTCCTAGGGAGGGTGACGTGTTCGATGCCAATATAATATAGAGACGAAATCGAGTGGTTTTCTTCCAAGAAGTGGGCCACAACTGGGGAAGTCAAGTTTTTGCGATGCTCCAAGATACATACTTTTAATTTGCGCTTTGTTTTACCCACATAATTTTTACCACAAGGACAAGTTCTAAGATAAATAACTGCCTTAGTGGAGCACATGATAGCACCTTTGAATGGGATTTGTTTCCCGGTTTTGTGAGTGTTTGAAGGATCTACATTTATGAGTGCCATTGCATTGAGCACAGACATTACATTTGTAGTTTCCATCCATCAAAGTAACTTTAGTTAAGAAATGTATATTTTGTGAGGGTCGTTTTAGTGTAGCTTAATTAACTTCTTCCAGAGGGAAGTACATGGTAACTTAATAAACTATACTTCCAGAGTAGCTTCTCCACATTGCATTTCATGGGTGCGCAATCCATAGGTCAGGCTGTGCAGTTCAATACACACAATATACTGACTGGGGTGGTGATTTCCCCACAGTTAAAGTCTTGCAATAAGAGCTAAAACACGAATATTTGTGTAAATTCTACATAGTGGTGTTCTGTGGATGTCACTGAGTGGCTGAACTCCCATTTCATGGGTGTACAATCCATAGGTTAGTCTGTACAGTGCATATAAGTATGCCCCCAATGAAATTCTGAATTCAAATACATCCCCATCAACTGATTTATACTTTTGGGGGGTTCAAATGAACTAATAATTGTATTTTGTTAATTTGTATATAATTATAGTTCAATTGTGGCATGTTTTGACTTTTTACCCGTTTGCATCATTTGCAGACTTTTATTTTGAAGGCGAACCGCTGATTCCAAAATATATTAATGTTGCTAACGATACACATGTGCTGCGGATGGTTAGTGTGAACGGTAACATTGCCCCTCTGTGAAACAATACGAAATGTTTCAATTATGTGCTGAAGAGGATAAAGACAGTTACTGTAACAAATTAGGTGAGTAAGGACTTTATACATGATGATGTTCAGAGAAAAAATGCGACTCCTGTGTATGACATCGTAACAGCGTCACCGGGGTGTTGTTTAGGAATCCAACAAAGACTGTCGGTGATAACGTAATAAAACCTTTGTTATAGACACGAAACGACTTTATATATAAACTTAAACTGTATTTTGTGGCTTGTTGCTTCATTATCAGATTGTGCATTTTGTTGGAGCCATAACACGTGCCATTCAACCGGCACCTGGCACACGCATTTAAACTGTTAAGTCTTTTTATGATTTCACAGCGGTTTAATGTTACACCAGTCTAGGTAGGCAATTGTATATCACTTTCCTATAAATCGTTGCAATGTGGATAAAATGTTAGTGACGATAATGAATGATTTCTGGATATACACTTGTTAAATTAATGTCATGGGATGATATTTCAATATGGAATGATTATTTGGAAAAATGTAAAGTAGGCCTTACAACATGTATTGTAAAAAAACAACTAATAACAGCTCAAACAATGGCACACAGAAGCACATATTGAGTGGGCCTTCAAATGCTCTCCGGTCTTCGATTATCTGCAGTCTGTAAATAGCACATCAGTTGGCAACATATCATTCTATGCAATTGCATTTCAGCAAATAATGGATTTGGATAGTGATGGGTGAAGAATGTATACAGTTACATTGCGCGATATTATTTTGGACGACATATCGATTTGTAAGTTAGCGTTAGTTGGCGCTAGTGCCAAAAGCAATATTCTGCTGTCTGTTGGCATTTTACCTGCCCTGGGGGCACCTCAGGTAGTCTACTGTTCAGAACATCATATAGGACCGCCAGCCAGGCCACTTAACATTGTCCACTAAAAATCATGGAGAAAATTATAAAGGAAATGTACACATCACATTGATGCCATCAGAACCCTGTATGTGAGTTGGACATCAAGGTTAAATTGGAGTGTTTTTATTTCAGAGAGGTTGAACTGTTCACAAAATTGCTATTTAATCCAAAAGAAACGGCCACCACTACATGTCCCCCCCCCTCCACCCAATTATAACACCTGAGCATGGATGCCCTGACATAAAATGATGAGGACATCTTGTCTCTCTGTGACACTGTCTGTCCCCGGGGCTGGACATCGGCGAGGTCACTGGAATGCTCTGCAGAGTGTTATTTTTGAAGTTACTCACCAGATCATAACAAACACAAACAGCCCTCATGCTAATCCTATGCACTGGACTGTGCTACTGTCTCAGCCTTGGTCTACTTTCAAAACATTGTTGAAGAAAGTCAACATCTCTTTTACAAGGCTGACATAAAGAGGGACACAATGTAATTACCCTGTGTGTAAGAATGTTAGAAACAACTTGACCTCCAACTTCTTTGTCGAGTACGTGGTGTTGATTAGGTTGCTAACAAATGGCTTGTTTGTCTGCTACGCACCACCATGTTTGTGAATCAAATGTAATTTGTTTTTAAATGTTGAGTGTCTCAACTGTCCTTGGAACCTCTTGGCAGTGCAAATCACCCTCTGATGAATTTCAGCTACATCACTCAACATCTTAATGCTCTTTTAGAAGGATAGTATTTGTTCCCTATTTTCACAGGGACCATTCTTTTGATATTTTCTCTAAGATTGTCTCCCTGTAGTTCCAGGTAAAGAGCAGTAATGCCCTTGGAGGAGGTTATTTGGCCTTGGCTCAGGGATATAAGTTTGGCTCAGGTTTGGCCCCATAGAAATATAATTATTAGAACTAGCATCTCCAATTAGTGTAACTATCATGGTACATACAAATCGCAGTGGTGACGGGCCTTCTAGTAATTATATTTCTATGTTTGGCCCTTTTTCTAATGTATGCCAGTCAACACTGCCTGGACAAAGCAGCCCTGCCTGGACAATGGTAGCTTTGTCTTCAGAAAGTGGGAGCACTGACTCACTGTACCTACATAAGGCTGAGGGTAGGATCTGAAAACCGGCCACTAAATTCTCTTATTTTACTCCTCTCCTCAAAGCCTTACATAAAACAAGCCATACTATTTAACAGACTCATTATCTTTGCTTGTTCTGGATGGAGACCTAAAACAGACTCGGGTAATCTCTTACTGAAATGCATTACCGTCCAGTGTTCAGCTGGGCATTACTATTCTCCTGTACCCCCATTTCTACACCAGGACTGTTCTGTCAGTGGTATGCTTTCAGATTTCTGTAGCCCAGACGATCAGACTACGTCGATCAATCTACCGGGGAATAACATAACTTAAGATGTAAGCCTCAAGCTCTCTACCTGCCTACTTGAATACCATGCCAGGCAACTGTCAGGGAAACTATTTGAGTGGTAAATGTATGTTGCAGTTCAATCAGGCAAGGCTTCACCATGTGATTATAATTCTGTCTGACATTTTGGAGATAATGTAATATATATATATATACATATTACACACACACAGTGGCAATAAAAAGTATGTGAACCCTTTGGAATTACCTGGATTTCTGCATAAATTGGTCATAAAATTTGATCTGAACTTCATCAAAGACACAACAATAGGCACACACAGTGTGCTTAAACCAATAACACACAAATTATTGCATTTTTCTAGTCTATATTGAATACATAATTTAAACATTCACAGTGTAGGTTGGAAAAATTATGTGAACCCCCTAGGCTAATGACTCAGGAATCAGGAATCAGCTAACCTGGAGTCCAATCATTGAGATGAGATTGGAGATGTTGGTTAGTTGCCCTGCCCTATACAAAACACTCACAAAATTTGAGTTTGCTATTCACAAGAAGCATTGCCTGATGTGAACCATGCCTCAAACATATGAGATCTCAGAAGACCTAAGATTAAGAATTGTTGACTTGCATTAAGCTGGAAAGGGTTACAAAAGTATCTCTAAAAGCCTTGATGTCCATCGGTCCATGGTAAGACAAATTGTCTATAAATGGAGAGAGTTCAGCACTGTTGCTACTCTCCCTAGGACTGGCCGTCCTGCAAAGATGACTGCAAGATCACAGCTCAGAATGCTCAATGAGGTTAAGAATAATTCTAGTATCAGCTAAAGACTTACAGAAATCTCTGGAACATGTTAAAATCTCTGTTGACGAGTCTACGATATGTAAAACACTAAACAAGAATGGTGTTCATGGGAGGACACCACGGTAGAAGCCACTGCTGTCCAAAAAAACATTGCTGCACATCTGGATGTTCCACAGAGCTACTGGCAAAATATTCTGTGGATAGATAAAACTACAGTTGAGTTGTTTGGAAGGAACACAACACTGTGTGGAGAAAAAAAGTCACAGCACACCAACATCAAAACCTCATCCGAACTGTAAAGTATGGTGGAGGGAGCATCATGGTTTGGGGCTGCTTTGCTGCCTCAGGGCCTGGACAGCTTGCTATCATCGACAGAAAACTAAATTCCCAAGTTTATCAATACTTTTTGCAGGAGAATGTAAGTCTATCTGTCCGTCAATTGATGTTGGGTGACGCAACGGGACAACGACCCAAAACACAGAAGTAAATCAACAGAACGGCTTCAACATAAGAAGATTCGCCTTCTGGAATGGCCCAGTCAGAGTCCTGACCTCAACCCGATTTGAGATGCTGTGGCATGACCTCAAGAGAGCGGTTCACACAAGACATCACAAGAATATTGCTGAACTAAAACAAGGGTTCACATACTTTTTCCACCCTGCACTATGAATGTTTACACGGTGTGTTCAATAAAGACATACCTCATAATAGTTTGTGTGTTATTAAGTAAAAGCAGACTGTGTTTGTCTATTGTGTGAGTAGATGAAGATCAGATCAAATTGTATGACCAATTTAAGCAAACATCCAGATAATTCCAAAGTGTTCACATATACTTTTTCTTGACACTGTACACTACCGGTCAAAAGTTTTAGAATACCTACCCGTTCAGTGTTTTTCTTTATTTTTACTATTTTCTACATTGTAGGATAATAGTGAAGACATCAAAACTATGAAGGAACACATATGGAATCATGTAGTAACCAAAAAAGTGTTTAACATATCAAAGTATATTTTATATTTGAGATTCTTCAAATAGGCACCCTTTGCCTTGATGACAGCTTTGCACACTCTTGGTATTCTCTCAACCAGCTTCACCTGGAGTTCCCACATATGCGGAGCACTTGGCTGCTTTTCCTTCACTCTGTGGTCCGACTCATCCCAAACCATCTCAATTTGGTTGAGGTCGGGGATTGTGGATGCCAGGTCATCTGATGTAGCACTCCATCACTCTCCTTCTTGGTCAAATAGCCCTTACACAGCCTGGAGGTGTGTTGGGTCATTGTCCTGTTGAAACACAAATGATAGTCCCACTAAGCCTAAACCAGATGGGATGGCGTATGGCTGCAGAATGGTATGGTGGCCATGCTGGTTAAGTGTGCCTTGAATTTCAAATAAATCACAGACGGTGTCACCAGCAAAGCACCCCCGCACCATCACACCTCCACATCCATGCTTCACAGTGGGAACCACACATGCGGACATCATCCGTTCACCTCTTCTGCATCTCACAACGACATGGCGGTTTGAACCGAAAATCTCATTTGGACTCATCAGACCAAAGGACAATTTCCACTGGTCTAATGTCCATTGCAAGTGTTTCTTGGCCCAAGCTACTTTCTTCTTATTATTGGTGTCATTTAGCAGTGGTTTCTTGGACTGATTCATCAGTCTCCACTGAACAGTTGATGTTGAGATGTCTCTGTTACTCTGAAGCATTTATTTGGGCTGCAATTTCTAAGGCCTCTAACTCTAATGAACGTATAGTCTGCAGCAGAGGTAACTCTGGGTCTTCCATTCCTGCGGCGGTCCTCATGAGAGCCAGTTTCATCATAGCACTTGATGGTTGTGAAAGATGGCGTCGACAGAGAGTGCTGCCTCGCTTCTACCAGAACTACGACCAGGAATACGACTTTCCCGACGCAGATCCTTTGTCCGCCCCAGCATTTGAACTGATTCCAGAGGCCGACCCAAAACAACGCAGCCGGAGAAGAGAGAGACTGGAGCAGTCTTCTAGTCAGACTTTGGCGGCGCACACAACACCCACCACTTCCGAGTATATTACTCGCTAATGTCCAGTCCCTAGATAACAAGGTAACAACAAAATCAGACAACAACAAAATCAGGACAAGCTTTCTAGATTGACATCAGGGATTTTAACATACTCTGTTTCACGGAAGCATGGCTCTCTCGGGATATGCTGTCGGAGTCGGTACAGCCACCTGGATTCTCAGTGCTTCGCGCCGACAGGAATAAACATCTCTCCGGGAAGAAGGGCAGGGGTGTATGTTTCATGATTGATGACTCATGGTGTAATTGTATAAACATACAGAAACTCACCTGACCTACAGTTCCTCACAATCAAATGCCGACCGTATTATCTCCCAAGAGAATTCTCTTCGGTTATTGTAACAGCTGTGTATATCCCCCCTCAAGCCGATACCACAACGGCCCTCAAGGAACTTCACTGGACTTTATGCAAACTAGAAACCATATATCCTGAGGCTGCATTTATTGTAGCTGGGGATTTTGACAAAGCACATTTGAGAACAAGGCTACCTAAGATCTATCAGCATGTCGACTGTAGCACTCGCGCTGGGAAAAACACGAACACTGTTACTCTGACTTCCACAATGCTCACCCGCCTTTGTTTCAGAAAATCTGACCATTTTTCTCCTCCCTTCTTATAAGTTGAAACTCAAACAGGAAGTACCTGTGCTAAGGACCATTCAATGCAAGGCTGACCAGTCGGAATCCACGCTTGGAGATTGTTTTGATCACGCGGACTGGGATAGGTTCCAGGTAGCCTTAGAGAATAATATCGACGTATGCGCTGATTCAGTGAGTGAGTTTATAGGGTTTATAAGGAAAGTTTATAAGGAAGTGTATAGGAGTTGTTGTACCCACTATTATTAAAACCTACCCTACCCGGAAACCGTGGATAGATGGCAGCATTTTCACACAACTGAAAGCGCGTACCACTTCATTTAACCAAGGCGACTGGAAATATGGCCAAACTGTGTAGTTATTCCCTCTGGAAGGCAATCAAACAAGCATAATGTCCGTACAGAGACAAAGTGTAGTCACAATTCAACTGCTTATACATGACTTATGTGGCAGGGTCTACAGACAATCACGGACCACAAAAGGAAAACCAGCCACTTCATGGACACTGACGTCTTGCTTCCAGACAAACTAAACACCTTCTTTGCCCGCTTTGAGGATAATACAGTGCCACCGACGCGGCCCTCTACCAAGCACTGTGGGCTCTCCTTCCCTGTGGCCGTCGTGATTAAGACATTTAAACATGTTAACCCTCGCAAGGCTTCCGGCCCAGACGGCATCCCTATCCACGTCCTCCGAGCATGCACAGACCAGCTGGCTGGTGTGTTTACGGACATATTCAATCTCCACCTATCCCAGTCTGCTGTCCCCACATGCTTCAAGATGGCCACCATTGTTCTATACCCAAGAATGCAAAGGCAACTGAACTAAATGACTATCGCCCCATAGCACTCACATCTGTCATCATGAAGTGCTTTGAGAGACTAGTCAAGGATCATATCACCTCTATCTTACCTGACACCCTAGACCCACTTCAATTTGCCCAAATAGGTCCACAGATGACGCAATCACCGTCACATTGCACACTGCCCTATCCCATTGGGACAAGAGGAATACCTATGCAAGAATGCTGTTCATTGACGACAGCATTCAACACCATAGTACCCTTCAAGATCATCATTGAACTTGAGGCCCTGCGTCTCAACTAAGGATGCCCGATATATTTCTAAAAATGCCAGCATTGGCTAGTTTAACACCAATGTGCAAAACCAATGTCAAAGCTGACGTGCATACCTAACAAGGTATACTGAATAAGTTTGGCATGGCACCTAAAACCCTCACAAACTTTAACAGATGCACATTTGAGAGCATCCTGTCTGGCTGGATCACCGTCTGGTACGGCAACTGCATTGCCCACAACCGCAGGGCTCTCTTGAGGATGGTGTGGTCTGCACAACGCTTCACCGGGGGCAAACTACCTGCCCTCCAGGACACCTAAGGCACCTGATGTCACGGGAAGGCCAAAAAGATCATAAGGACAACAACCACCTGAGCCACTGCCTGTTCATCCTGCTACCATCCAGAAGACGAGGTCAGTGCAGGTGCATCAAAGCTGAGACCGAGAGACTGAAAAACAGCTTTTATCTCAAGGTCATCAGATGTGTTAAATAGCCATCACTAGCACAGAGAGGCTGCTGCCTACATACATACTTTAAATCCTTAGCCACTTTAACACTAGTCACTTTAATAATGCCAATTTAATAATATTGACATATCTTGCATTACTCGTCTCATACTGTATTCTATACTATCTATTGCATCTTAGCCTATTCCGCTCGTTCATTGCTCATCCATATACAGTGGGGCAAAAAATTATTTAGTCAGCCACCAATTGTGCAAGTTCTCCCACTTAAAAAGATGAGAGAGGCCTGTAATTTTCATCATAGGTACACTTAAACTATGACAGACAAAATGAGAAAAAAAAATCCAGAAAATCACATTGTAGGATTTTTAATGAATTTATTTGCAAATTATGGTGGAAAATAAGTATTTGGTCACCTACAAACAAGCAAGATTTCTGGCTCTCACATACCTGTAACTTCTTCTTTCTTCTTTAAGAGGCTCCTCTGTCCTCCACTCATTACCTGTATTCTTAGATCTGTGTGTATTAGGTATTTGTTGTGGAATTGTTAGATATTACTTGTTAGATATTGCTGCACTCTCAGAACTAGAAGCACAAGCATTTTGCTACACTCGCGATAACATCTGATAACCATGTGTATGTGACCAATAATTCTCTTTGCTTATTTGAGCTGTTTTGCCATAATATGAAGTTAGTCTTTTATCAAATAGGGATATCTTCTGTATTCCCCCCTACCTTGTCACAACACAACTGATTGGCTCAAACGCATGAAGAAGGAAAGAAATTCCAAAAATTAACTTTTTAAGAATGCACACGTGTTAATTGAAATGCATTCCAGGTGACCACCTCATGACGCTGGTTGAGAGAATTCCAAGTGTGCAAAGCTGTCATCAATGCAAAGGGTGGCTATTTGAAGAATCTCAAATCTCAAATATATTTTTATTTGTTTAACTCTTTTTTTGGTTACTACATGATTCCATATGTGTTATTTCATAGTTTATGTCTTCACTATTATTCTACAATGTAGAAAATAGTAAAAAAAATAAAGATAAACCCTTGAATGAGTAGCTATTCTAAAACTTTTCACCGGTAGTGTAACTCCAGCAGAAAGAGAGAAAGTATGTTGTGTGTACTGTTGTTGGATGGATATGTTTAATACCCCAGGGGCAAACGGGAATGATTTATCAAGCTGCCGTATAGTGATCCATGTGAACTGCCTTTACAGTGTCCGATCTGCCAGATAGTGCTCAGGGCGCAGCTAGGTACACTGTGAACTGTGCAGCTGTATAACGGCCTGTTTGAGTCACCCAGTAGGCTGGCACACATTATTCATTATGCTCTCAGACGGAATTGTAGAAGTCATTCCACCACGACTTGAAATCTGTGCAAACAAAGACTTCATTTGATAGGTTACTTGGTTCATACTACAGAGGGGAGGGAGGGAGGGAGGGAGGGAGGGAGGGAGGGAGGGAATGGACAGCATAGAGAGAGAAACAAACGTTTTTTTCCCGGTCTCAGTCGGAGTGTTTAAACTAGACTTCTGACAAACTGGGAGCTACTGTAAGAGTGGGCAGCGATCCAAAGAAATAGAGTGACTTAAGATGGCTTCGTCTGACTGGTTTGGACTGGATGAGGCTCTTTTGTGAGCTTCCATTGACCACACTCCCTTATTCTCTTCCTGTTTGTTCGTGCAGGTAGAAGGGGAGGTACACATGGAGAGAGGGAGCTAGAAACTAAAGTCTACACCCAGTCCAACTGACCTCACACATACAAAAAGGAAACGGATAACTGATTAGATAGCTGATACTGGAAGAGGTTTTTCTGCTGGGGGACTCTAAGCTTTACCATGATCTCAGTTTGAGATGTTTTCATTAAGTAACGTGTCTGGGTTAAACAGTCCAAATGCAGAGGACTTGTGTACCTGAATAATGATTTCATTTCCTGACGAATGTCCTACGGTCTACTGGTTTCCCCAGTAGACTGTAGTAGTAGTATTAATTTCTCAGGACAAAGGTGTTTCTGACCTCTTGTCCTGAATAGGGTAGAGATTATTTTCCCTAATCAGGTCATGTGATCAGTAAAAACTCCTGGCCCCAACAATGTCCTAATAAATGGGTTGTTCTCTTTCAAATATGAATTTTGATATCTCACATGTGGGGGTTCTCTACGACCACCTATTCTCATGGAAGTGTCTGTTGGAGACGGAGGTAGAGTAGCGAATGAGGTGAGACTCTCACTTCTATAAAAGGAGCCACTCTACCACCCTCTGGTTATTCTTGCTTCTCTTCCTCACGAATGGTCTCACTACTCTAGCTCGCCACATATCGACTGGATACCCAGAAATGAACCCTGAAGGATAACTTCTGACTTCAACTGATGGTCTTCATACCCTGTCGAGAGGTTGTGTACAAACCGGAAGGTTTTTGTTTTGAAATCCTTTTCTACTTCTCAGTCTCCGCTAGCTACTGAGACTCGGTTAGCCAACTCTGCAAGGCTAAATTGGCTACCTTGCTGAGAGGCAAGCTTGCTAGCATACCCTACCTGCAACACGGTAGCATTGTGAGCACCCTTTTATCGTCTACATTCACCTGTTGTGTTTACTAGACTGACCATCTCAGCCTTCGCGGCATCTTCGGTTGCGGAAGCGCTCTTTCTGAAGGCCAACTCGGCCAGCACTGAGCTAGCCACGGCACACTTTCACCAAAAGGTAGCTTCTAGCTAGCTAACGCCCCACTAGCCTCCACTCTCTCCCCTCAATGGCTGACGACATAGTGTCAGGGGGAAGGCGAGTTGGGGGATCACGATGGGATTAATATCATGGAGATCCTTGAGAGAGTGCAGGAGATGGGGACTGACGACCCCGTTCTCCCACCCTCTCAGGCCCACAGACCACCTCCAGTGAAGTTTGGGCTCTCTTATGTCTGAAAGCGGCTGCGGCCAGACTAGACATCGAGTGGCCATCCCCTGTAGTGGCTCAGCGCCCGTCAATGGATCTATACAACAGGAAAGACCCCCCCCCCCCCCCCATTTATTTATTTATTAACTGCTCCCCGCAGTACCAGTTTGCCTTTGCCTCAGGGAAGCTAAGAGGCCCTCACTAGCAGGATTCTTGCTAAGGCTACCCTTAGCCTGGACATTGGATTACCCAAAGTAATGTAATCTCATTTACTTTCCGTTATTTTTCTATTACTTCCGCCTTAAGATGAATTAGAAGAAGACAAAAAAGATACTTGATCTCTGACTTGTGGTCAGACTCACTCAGGTGAAACAAACTTCAAATTGTGCCTTTTTTCCAATGCTGAATTGAATGTCATTGAGAACAGAAAGGTGTCTCTTTTTTCCGCAAACATTCTTTCTAAATTTAAAAGTAATTTTTTTGTAATCAGTATACATTAATCAGTTACTCCCCAACCCTGGCTGTCGTCATGCAGGGTTTAAACCCTAGCGAACAAAGCAATTTTCCACCCTCGCCCAGATTCTTTAGAAAAAAAGGGAAAGACACAGGCCTGCAACTCTTTGAAAAGAGTGGCAGCCACTTATGCTTTCTGTTTTCACAGTGTGTTGTTTTTTTGTGGCGAAGTGGTGTGACTAGACAGATTGTTTTTCACTACACTGTTTTCCATGGTCCTATGCTCCTTGCAGGATTTGTTGGGGTGAGAAGGTTACTCTTTGTTATGGTCCTTTAGCCACTTTTTCAGCCTTCCAAGGCTCAAGGTTTTCTAGCGGTATGGACTGGGAGACTAGTCAGGATCAAGGCAAAGATGAACGGAGCAAAGTTCAAAGATGCTTGAAACAGATTATCCATAACTGTTGTGTAGTCTCTAAGCAGGACACTTTGCTTAATCCCAGTCTCTGAGATTTTAGCTCGTCTTGGGACGTGTCTATTAGTGTGGAGATGCATTATTCCTCCTTCTTTCACTTTACTAAGGCCTTTGGCATCACAAAACGTATGTGTGGACTGTGCTTTACCAGTCACTGTTTGCGCCAACAGTCTGCCCTGGGGGTTTTTCAGGTCAATGTACCTAACCCTATCTTTGGCCCGGGTCGACTTTTTCCCATTGTCGCACCTTGGAGCCTATGGCTTTTCACCTGTTGCCTTCTCTAGAAGGGTGTCCCTGTTGTCCATTAGGTGCGGTTCGCATCTACTTGGAATGTAGGAGAACTCGGGCAAGGGTGTTATGCGCTTCACTTATTGGGCCCTTCTCTTTTTGACGATATCCTGCCGGATCATGGGAATCATTATAATGGGGCGATAATCTTTGGAGGTGCCTGGAAGGTCCCTCTCCTACAAAGGAGTTTACCTCTGTTTTTTTGTAGCATATCTCATTAAACTGAGATTGTATTTCGTCTTATTTTGGGCTGACCCTCACTTTATGAAGTTTTTCCCCTGTTGGGTTGTCTCTGCACCTCTTCGGTACGTACTCAGGACCTCTGAGGGTTGCTGATGTTGGGACTTCCCTGGCTTTGGAGAGCATGTTTTGCAATACGGGAGTTGGCCATATCCCCATGTGAGATATTAAAACAAATAATTGAAAGGGAACTGAAGATTACTTTCATATCCCTGGTTCTCTGATATGGTATGAGATATCTCACCGCCTTCCCCTGCTCGCAGGAGCATGGGGAAGAAAAGCATACTTGAGAATAACCAGAGGGCGGGAGAGTTATTCCTTTTATGGAAGTGTGAGGGTTTCACCTCATTCTCCACTCTTACCTGTCTGTCTCCAACAAACACTTTTGATAGGCACTTCCGAGAGGGTGGGCAGTCTTAGTGAAGAGATCTCACTGATAATAGCAGAGAACCAGGGTTACGCAAAGTAACCTTACATTTTTCCACATCTGTGCTGTCTGGGAGATAAAATATCACTGGTGGAGAGGATACAGTTTGACTATAGCTGAGCTAGACCTAACAGATGGAACACCATGAGGAAGTGAGCCTTTTCGGCATAAACACATTCCAGCCATGTTAATGGATTCAGCATTGGATTTATTATAATCAAACAGGCTGTCTATGACATTTAGCTGTTGGCCCATAAATACCGTCATTAAATCTCCCGCATTGAGTAATATGTCTTCAGAAAGTTAACCGTTAGAAACATGTTCACTCCCTGTTTTCTTAATGTACTTTTAAAGGCCAAAGTTCTCCAAAGCTCGCCTTCCTGAAAATGTCAAGTTTGCCTACCTGATGGGCTTGTCCTTTTTAGAACTTTGTGTTTTTAAAGAACGAGTCACAATGATTACTCATTTTTGTGCGGGGTCTTGTAACAATACATTTATTGCTTACTTTAGCATTTGTGTGCTGTGTCAGTTTCTGTTCCCCTTCCGCTGTCTTCTTGGAGCCACATAGTGTTCTCTGTCTGCTCACAGGATGTCTGGGATGTCCCTGACATGGAGTACACCCCCCCCCCACATTCACACACCACTCTGGCAACCCACACACTGGCTTGACCTGAAAGTAGCTGACTGGGTTGTAGGCCTATTGTAAAAGGCATCATAAAGATTACTTCCTAATTGTTTGAATTAACTTGGTGATGAAGCGTAGCCTAAACATTTGGCTGGAGCAGGGTTTCCCAACCTTTTTTCCCCAAGCCCCCCTTTTGGACATTGGAAAATGTTGTTTTGAAGCTAATTTCCTGAAATTGTACTTAGTTTAAAAAGACTGACATATTTTAGGCAGGCTATTTAATGATGATGAATGAATCCAAGATGGCGTAGCAGTCAGACGTCTTTGTTCTGTCGTGTCCCTTGTATATATTGCGTTACATCTTTTTCGTCGCATATCCTTTAAAATATTTTGCTAAACCTCAACATCTAAATACTCTCCTGCAACCCGCCTCACCCAATGTGGCGTGGATCTGCTTTTTTTTCCTAAAGTATTTATATTTACTTCGGATCCGGAATCCCTCAACTGAAGCTAGCCAGCTAACTACCAGCTATCAGTCAGCAAACCATTGCCAGCGGTCATCAGCTAACCTTCAGCCCGGAAAGCTCTCGTCAGTTCGAACAACGTGACTCTAACCAGAGCATAACGGACCTGTTATTTTTTTATCCCCGGATTCCTACCGCAAACTGAAAATTTTCATCTGGATCTTCACAACTAGCTAACTGCAATCCCGGATGACTACTCCTGGCTAGCGTTTCCATCCCAGAGCAAGCACCAATTAGCTTGAAGCTAGCCCGGCCAAGGCTCCTGGGCTACCACCGAAGAACCCTGCAGATCCCCTACCACTGGAATACCGACATAATCTGCCCGAGGACTCCAACAGGCCCCTCAGGCGCGACGCCCGCTGAAGGCCCATTATGCTAACCAGCTAGGCCTGCTAGCTACCTAGAGCTACTTGGAACCCTACTAATTTCACGACTGGTCTATCGACGTCACTGCACGAAGAGGCAAAAACAGACTTACCCCCATCGCGACGTCCCCCAAAGGCTAACTTTCTAGCCCCTGCTATCTGCTTGCTTGATAACCCGGTCTGATAACTGCTAGCTTGATAACCCGGTCTGCTAACTGCTAGCTTGCCTGCCCGGTCTGCTAACTGCTAGCCCTTGCTAACTGCTTGCTAACCCAGTCTGCTAACTGCTAGCCCCTGCTAACTGCTTGCTAACTGCTAGCTTGCCCCGGTCTACTAACTGCTAGCTGCAAGCCTGCTAACTGCTAGCTTACCTGCCCGGTCTGTAACAGCTAGCCCATGCTAACTGCTTGCTAACCCGGCCTGCTAACTGCTAGCTTGCCCCGATCTACTAGCTGCTAGCTTGTATAGACCCTGGCCTACTAACTTTTAGCTTGTTAGCCTGCTAACTGTCTGAATAGCCGTGTCCCCAGCCAGCCCAACCACTCACTGGACCCATATGTTGACTTGGCAACGCATGTCTCTCTCTAATATCAATATGCCTTGTCCATTACTGTCCTGGTTAGTGATTACTGTCTTATTTCACTGTAGAGCCTCTAGCCCTGCTCAATATGCCTTAACCAATCATGTTGTTCCACCTCCTACATATGCGATGACATCACCTGGTTTAAACATCTCTAGAGACTATATCGCTCTCTTCATTACTCAATGCCTAGGTTTACCTCCAATGTACTCACATCCTACCTTACCTTTGTCTGTACACTATGCCTTGAATCTATGCTATCGTGCCCAGAAACCTGCTCCTTTTACGCTCTGTTCTGAATGTGCTAGACGGCCAGTTCGTATAGTCTTTAGCCGTACCCTTTTCCTACTTCTCCTCTGTTCCTCTGGTGATGTGGAGGTTAATCCAGGTCCTGCAGTGCCTAGCTCCACTCCCACCCCCCAGGTACTCTCATTTGTTGACTTCTGTAAACGTAAAAGCCTTGGTTTCATGCATGTTAACATTAGAAGCCTACTCCCTAAGTTTGTTTCACTCACTGCTTTAGCACACTCTGCCAACCCAGATGTCTTAGCCAGGTCTGAATCCTGGCTTAGGAAAACCACCAAAAACCCTGAAATTTCCATACCCAACTATAACATTTTCCATCAAGATAGAACTGCCAAAGGGGGAGGAGTTGCAGTCTACTGCAGAGATAGCCTGCAATGTCATACTTTCCAGGTCCATACCCAAACAGTTCGAACTACTAATTAAAAAAATTACTCTCTCCAGAAATATCTCACTGTTGATTGCCCCCCATCTAGCTTCAGAGTTTGTTCCGTTAGGTGACCTAAACTGGGATATGCTTAACACCCCGGCAGTCCTACAATCTAAGATAGATGCCCTCAATCTCACACAAATTATCAATGAACCTACCAGATACAACCCCAAATCAGTAAACACGGGCACCCTCATAGATGTCATCCTAACTAATTCACCCTCCAAATTCACCTCTGCTGTTTTCAATCAAGATCTCAGCGATCACTGCCTCATTGCCTGCATCCGTAATGGCTCTGCGAGCAAACGACCACCCCTCATCACTGTCAAACGCTCACTGAAACACTTCTGCGAACAGGCCTTTCTAATCGACCTGGCCGGGGTATCCTGGAAGGATATTGATCTCATCCCGTCAGTAGAGGATGGCTGTTTTTTTTAAATGCCTTCCTAACCATCTTAAATAAGCATGCCCCATTCAAGAAATTTAGAACCAGGAACAGGAATATAGCCTTTGGTTCTCCCCAGAACTGACTGCCCTTAACAAACTATCCTGTGGCGTTCTGCATTCGCATCGAATAGCCCCCGTGATATGCAACTTTTCAGGGAAGATAGGAACAAATATACACAGGCAGTTAGAAAAGCTAAGGCAAGCTTTTTCAAACAGAAATTTGCATCCTGTAGTACTAACTCAAAAAGGTTCTGGGAAACTGTAAAGTCCATGGAGAATAAGAGCACCTCCTCCCAGCTGCCCACTGCTCTGAGGCTAGGAAACACCGTCACCACCGATAAATCCACTATAATTGAGAATTTCAATAAGAATTTCTCTACGGCTGGCCATGCTTTCCACATGGCTACCCCAACCCCGGTCCACTGCCCGGCACCCTCCACAGCAAACCGCCAAAGCCCCCACCATTTCTCCTTTACCCAAAACCAGATAGCTGATGTACTGAAAGAGCTGCAAAATCTGGACCCCTACAAATCAGCCAGGCTAGACAATCTGGACTCTCTCTTTCTCAAATTATCTGCCGAAATTGTTGCAGCCCCTATTACTAGACTGTTCAACCTCTCTTTCGTATCGTCTGAGATTCCCAAAGATTGGAAAGCTGCCGGGGTCATCCCCCTCTTCAAAGTGGGTGACACTCTAGACCCAAACTGCTACAGACCTACAGTGGGGCAAAAAAGTATTTAGTCAGCCACCAATTGTGCAAGTTCTAATTTTCATCATAGGTACACTTCAACTATGACAGACAAAATGAGAAAAAAATCCAGAAAATCACATTGTAGGATTTTGTTTATGAATTTATTTGCAAATTGGTGGAAAATAAGTATTTGGTCACCTACAAACATGCAAGATTTCTGGCTCTCACAGACCTGTAACCTCTTCTTTAAGAGGCTCCTCTGTCCTCCACTCGTTACCTGTATTAATGGCACCTGTTTGGATTTATCAGTATAAAAGACACCTGTCCACAACCTCAAACAGTCACATTCCAAACTCCACTATGGCCAAAACCAAAGAGCTGTCAAAGGACACCAGAAACAAAATTGTAGACCTGCACCAGGCTGGGAAGACTGAATCTGCAATAGGTAAGCAGCTTGGTTTGAAGAAATCAACTGTGGGAGCAATTATTAGGAAATGGAAGACATACAAGACCACTGATAATCTCCCTCGATCTGGGGCTCCACGCAAGATCCTACCCCGTGGGGTCAAATTGATCACAAGAACGGTGAGCAAAAATCCCAGAACCACACGGGGGGACCTAGTGAATGACCTGCAGAGAGCTGGGACCAAAAAGTAACAAAGCCTACCATCAGTAACACACTACGCCGCTAGGGACTCAAATCCTGCAGTGCCAGATGTGTCACCCTGCTTAAGCAGTACATGTCCAGGCCCGTCTGAAGTTTGCTAGAGAGCATTTGGATGATCCAGAAGAAGATTGAGAGAATGTCATATGGTCAGATGAAACCAAAATATAACTCTTTGGTAAAAACTCAACTTGTCGTGTTTGGAGGACAAAGAATGCTGAGTTGCATCCATACCTACTGTGAAGCATGGAGGTGGAAACATCATGCTTTGGGGCCGTTTTTCTGCAAAGGGACCAGGACGACTGATCCGTGTAAAGGAAAGAATGAATGGGGCCATGTATCGTGAGATTTTGAGTGAAAACCTCCTTCCATCAGCAAGGGCATTGAAGATGAAACGTGGCTGGGTCTTTCAGCATGACAATGATCCCAAACACACCGCCCGGGCAACGAAGGAGTGGCTTCTTCGTAAGAAGCATTTCAAGGTCCTGGAGTGGCCTAGCCAGTCTCCAGATCTCAACCCCATAGAAAGTCTTTGGAGGGAGTTGAAAGTCTGTGTTGCCCAGCAACAGCCCCAAAACATCACTGCTCTAGAGGAGATCTGCATGGAGGAATGGGACAAAATACATTACATTTACATTTACATTTAAGTCATTTAGCAGACGCTCTTATCCAGAGCGACTTACAAATTGGTGCATTCACCTTATGACATCCAGTGGAACAGTCACTTTACAATAGTGCATCTAAATCTTAAAGGGGGGGGGGAGAGAGGGAATACTTATCCTATCCTAGGTATTCCTTAAAGAGGTGGGGTTTCAGGTGTCTCCGGAAGGTGGTGATTGACTCCGCTGTCCTGGCGTCGTGAGGGAGTTTGTTCCACCATTGTGGGGCCAGAGCAGCGAACAGTTTTGACTGGGCTGAGCGGGAGCTGTACTTCCTCAGTGGTAGGGAGGCGAGCAGGCCAGAGGTGGATGAGCGCAGTGCCCTTGTTTGGGTGTAGGGCCTGATCAGAGCCTGGAGGTACTGAGGTGCCGTTCCCCTCACAGCTCCGTAGGCAAGCACCATGGTCTTGTAGCGGATGCGAGCTTCAACTGGAAGCCAGTGGAGAGAACGGAGGAGCGGGGTGACGTGAGAGAACTTGGGAAGGTTGAACACCAGACGGGCTGCGGCGTTCTGGATGAGTTGAAGGGGTTTAATGGCACAGGCAGGGAGCCCAGCCAACAGCGAGTTGCAGTAATCCAGACGGGAGATGACAAGTGCCTGGATTAGGACCTGCGCCGCTTCCTGTGTGAGGCAGGGTCGTACTCTGCGGATGTTGTAGAGCATGAACCTACAGGAACGGGCCACCGCCTTGATGTTGGTTGAGAACGACAGGGTGTTGTCCAGGATCACACCAAGGTTCTTAGCGCTCTGGGAGGAGGACACAATGGAGTTGTCAACCGTGATGGCGAGATCATGGAACGGGCAGTCCTTCCCCGGGAGGAAGAGCAGCTCCGTCTTGCCGAGGTTCAGCTTGAGGTGGTGATCCGTCATCCACACTGATATGTCTGCCAGACATGCAGAGATGCGATTCGCCACCTGGTCGTCAGAAGGGGGAAAGGAGAAGATTAGTTGTGTGTCGTCTGCATAGCAATGATAGGAGAGACCATGTGAGGTTATGACAGAGCCAAGTGACTTGGTGTATAGCGAGAATAGGAGAGGGCCTAGAACAGAGCCCTGGGGGACACCAGTGGTGAGAGCGCGTGGTGAGGAGACAGATTCTCGCCACGCCACCTGGTAGGAGCGACCTGTCAGGTAGGACGCAATCCAAGCGTGAGCCGCGCCGGAGATGCCCAACTCGGAGAGGGTGGAGAGGAGAATCTGATGGTTCACAGTATCGAAGGCAGCCGATAGATCTAGAAGGATGAGAGCAGAGGAGAGAGAGTTAGCTTTAGCAGTGCGGAGCGCCTCCGTGATACAGAGGAGAGCAGTCTCAGTTGAATGACTAGTCTTGAAACCTGACTGATTTGGATCAAGAAGGTCATTCAGAGAGAGATAGCGGGAGAGCTGGCCAAGGACGGCACGTTCAAGAGTTTTGGAGAGAAAAGAAAGAAGGGATACTGGTCTGTAATTGTTGACATCGGAGGGATCGAGTGTTTTTTTTCAGAAGGGGTGCAACTCTCGCTCTCTTGAAGACGGAAGGGACGTAGCCAGCGGTCAGTGATGAGTTGATGAGCGAGGTGAGGTAAGGGAGGAGGTCTCCGGAAATGGTCTGGAGAAGAGGGGAGGGGATAGGGTCAAGCGGGCAGGTTGTTGGGCGGCCGGCCATCACAAGACGCGAGATTTCATCTGGAGAGAGAGGGAGAAAGAGGTCAGAGCACAGGGTAGGGCAGTGTGAGCAGAACCAGCGGTGTCGTTTGACTTAGCAAACGAGGATCGGATGTCGTCGACCTTCTTTTCAAAATGGTTGACGAAGTCGTCTGCAGAGAGGGAGGAGGGGGGAGGGGGAGGAGGATTCAGGAGGGAGGAGAAGGTGGCAAAGAGCTTCCTAGGGTTAGAGGCAGATGCTTGGAATTTAGCGTGGTAGAAAGTGGCTTTAGCAGCAGAGACAGAGGAGGAAAATGTAGAGAGGAGGGAGTGAAAGGATGCCAGGTCCGCAGGGAGGCGAGTTTTCCTCCATTTCCGCTCGGCTGCCCGGAGCCCTGTTCTGTGAGCTCGCAATGAGTCATCGAGCCACGGAGCGGGAGGGGAGGACCGAGCCGGCCTGGAGGATAGGAGACATAGAGAGTCAAAGGATGCAGAGAGGGAGGAGAGGAGGGTTGAGGAGGCAGAATCAGGAGATAGGTTGGAGAAGGTTTGCGCGGAGGGAAGAGATGATAGGATGGAAGAGGAGAGAGTAGCGGGGGAGAGAGAGCGAAGGTTGGGACGGCGCGATACCATCCGAGTAGGGGCAGTGTGGGAGGTGTTGGATGAGAGCGAGAGGGAAAAGGATACAAGGTAGTGGTCGGAGACTTGGAGGGGAGTTGCAATGAGGTTAGTGGAAGAACAGCATCTAGTAAAGATGAGGTCGAGCGTATTGCCTGCCTTGTGAGTAGGGGGGGAGGGTGAGAGGGTGAGGTCAGTAACACACTACTGCAACAGTGTGTGAAAACCTTGTGAAGTCTTACAGAAAACGTTTGACCTCTGTCATTTTCAACAAAGGGTATATAACAAAGTATTGAGAAACTTTTGTTATTGACCAAATACTTATTTTCCACCATAATTTGCAAATAAATTCATTAAAAAATCCTACAATGTAATTTTTGGATTTTTTTTCTCATTTTGTCTGTTACATTTGAAGTGTACCTATGATGAAAATTACAGGCCTCATCTTTTTTAAGTGGGAGAACTTGCAGAATTGGTGGCTGACTAAATCCTTTTTTGCCCCACTGTATGTGGGAACTCCTTCAAGACTGTTGGAAAAGCATTCCAGGTTAAGCTGGTTGAGAGAATGCCAAGAGTGTGCAAAGCTGTCATGACAAAGGGTGGCTACTTTGAAGAGTCTCAAATATATTTTTATTTTAACACTTTTACTGCAGGATTCCATGTGTTATTTCATAGTAAGTCGCTCTGGATAAGAGCGTCTGCTAAATGACTTAAATGTAAATGTATTCTACAATGTACGAAATAGTACACATAAAGAAAAATCCTTGAATGAGTAGGTGTGTCAACTTTTGGCTGGTACTGTGGGTCTACACCATCACTGGTATTATCAGGCTGTATAGCTAGTTACGTTTGCTCTGACTCAGTACATTTACTAGCTAGTTAGCGATTAGCATTAGCGGCTAACAAGATTCAGGCCCAATTTGCTAAGAAAAGACAATCTAGCTGTTTGCAGATATAAGAAACACAAACTAATAGAACACTAGTAGATTTATATTAAGAAGCAAAGTGAAAACAGCATCTTTGTCTTCAACCTTGTTTAATGTGCTGCATTAATCATGCAGAGACTGAATGCAAGTATCTCGTGGTTGAGGATCAACATCTGCTCCTTGAGTGACGGGGCGGGGCTAGGTCTATGTGGAAAGAGGCATGGAGAGAGAGCAGAGAGAGATGATTTAAGTAGCGAAGTAATCTATAAAAATGTACGTTACACATGGCATATCACATTTAACAAACCAAACATTCGAATACATTTTTTGAAGGTAAAGTAAAAACCCAAACCGGTCCGTGTATCAATACCGGTATATGGCCCAGCCCTAACTCATGCTGACATGGCGTATTTCCCCACAACGGAAATAATTCTCTGACTTTATTGTGCAATCCTGTTCGATTTGATGAGCTATGTTGGAGCCAACCTTTTGAAGCTTTTACTCTGATGAACTTTGAAGTATACGAGTGGCATTGTGAATGTCTTGCATTACATTTCTTCTCTATCCCTTTCTATAGGTAAACCATCATGATCCCCATCACAGAGCTCCGGTACTTTGCCGACACACAGCCGGCGTACCGCATCCTGAAGCCATGGTGGGACGTCTTCACAGACTACATCTCCATCGTCATGCTCATGATCGCCGTGTTTGGGGGCACGCTACAGGTAACCCAGGACAAGATGATCTGCCTGCCCTGCAAGTGGGTGGTCAACAAATCCTGCGAGTACCTCAATATGAGCTTCCGTGACCCCTTTGACCCAGAGCCAAAAGGCATCCAGTATGAACTGGACCGGCACCAGTACAACTACATTGACGCGGTCTGCTATGAGAACAAGCTGCACTGGTTTGCCAAGTACTTCCCTTACCTGGTGCTACTGCACACCCTCATCTTCCTGGCCTGCAGTAACTTCTGGTTCAAGTTCCCCCGGACTAGCTCCAAACTGGAGCACTTTGTGTCCATCCTGCTCAAGTGTTTTGACTCGCCATGGACCACCAGGGCTCTGTCTGAGACTGTAGTGGAGGAGAGCGACCCCAAGCCTCTGGGGAAGATGAACGGTACCATGGACAAGAAGGCATCATGCATCAGCGAGGATGTGGAGGCCAGCGTGCCCATGCTCCAAAGGACCAAGTCCCTCATCGAGCAGGGCATTGTTGACCGCTCCGACACGGGTGTCCTGGACAAGAAGGAAGGCGAGCAGGCCAAAGCTCTTTTCGAGAAGGTCAAGAAGTTCCGGATCCACGTCGAAGAAGGGGACATTGTCTACCGGCTCTACATCCGCCAGACCATCATCAAAGTCATCAAGTTTATTCTGATCATCTGCTACACGGCCTACTATGTGCACTACATCAAGTTCAGTGTGATCTGCACGGTGGACATTGAGAAGCTGACGGGCTATAGGATGTACCACTGTGCTCACCCCCTGGCCACACTCTTCAAGATTCTGGCATGTTTCTATATCAGCTTGGTGGGGATTTACGGTCTAATCTGCATGTACACCCTCTGCTGGATGCTCAGCCGCTCGCTTAAGTGCTACTCCTTTGAGTCAATCCGCGAGGAGAGCAGGTACAGTGACATACCTGACGTGAAAAACGACTTTGCCTTCATGTTGCACATGATAGACCAGTATGACCCGCTCTACTCCAAACGCTTTGCGGTCTTCCTGTCAGAGGTTAGCGAGAACAAACTGCGTCAGCTGAACCTCAACAATGAGTGGACGCTGGACAAGCTGAGGCAACGTATCACCAAGAACTCCCAGGAGAAACTGGAGCTGCACTTGTTCATGCTTAACGGAATCCCTGAAACAGTGTTTGACCTAATAGAACTGGAGGTGCTCAAGCTGGAGCTCATCCCTGATGTCACCATCCCCCCCATCATTGCCCAGCTAGTCAGCCTGAGAGAGATGTGGCTCTACCACACACCGGCAAAAATTGAGGCTCCAGCTTTGGCCTTTCTGAGGGAGAACCTCAAGTCCCTCCACATCAAATTCACTGACATCAAGGAGATTCCTCTATGGATCTACAGCCTGAAGAACCTGAGCGAGCTGCACCTCACAGGGAACCTGAGCGCAGAGAACAACCGCTACATTGTCATCGACGGGCTACGAGAGCTCAAGAGGCTCAAAGTGCTCCGTCTGAAGAGTAACCTGACCAAGCTGCCTCAGGTGGTGACAGACGTTGGGGTCCACCTCCAGAAGCTGTCAATCAACAATGAGGGCACCAAGCTGATGGTGCTCAACAGCCTGAAGAAGATGGTGAACCTGACAGAGCTGGAGCTGTTGCGCTGCGACCTGGAACGTATCCCGCACTCCATCTTCAGCCTGCACAACCTGCAGGAGATTGACCTGAAGGACAACAACCTTAAGACCATCGAGGAGATCATCAGCTTCCAGCACCTGCACCGTCTGGTAAACTTGAAGCTGTGGTACAACCAGATCGCCTATATCCCCATCCAGATCGGCACCTTGACGAACATGGAGAGGCTCTACCTAAACCGCAACAAGATCGAGAACATCCCGGGCCAGCTGTTCTACTGCCGCAAACTGCGCTTCCTGGACCTGAGTCACAACAACCTGACCAGTATACATGCCGACGTGGGCTTCCTCCAGAACCTGCAGTACTTTGCTGTGACAGCCAACAGGGTGAGTACAGATCTATTATTTGAGCGTCCCAGAGAAAATATTTGATACAGACTTGGAACTACCTCTATAACCAACTGTTTTTATTCTTTCCTCTAACTATCTTTGTTAGGGCCCAGATTATTTGCTGGTCAGGTCAGATGGTCAAAGAAACACTTGTTTCTGTGTGTCACAGGAAAATGTTAGACATTTGTTCTTGAAAAGCCCTACTCCCGTCTACCTGCCTCTTTCACATGTGATTGGGAAGGTAGGGCTTAGCATAATGATGACCGGAACGTGGTTATGTTAGGGATAATTTGCCCTAATGATCTTGTGCACATATTGTACAGTACACATTGTAGAGTTTTGTGTAGTAGACCGAGATGTCTCCAACTCCATTGAGTTGAAATTATCGCTTCAATAGTTCATTTGCCCATTATTCTGAGACAGTAACAGCCTACCCTGCTAGTGCTAATAATATGTTTCAAATGAGTTCAAGTTAAGGAACTGTCTGATGTGATGCAATGTGCCCGAGTTTTAAAAGTACACTGATGGGGGGGGGTGCTAGTGAGCACCATGGAGTAGACGCTTCTCCGACTACCTCCTCACCCTTGCTTAAATTAGATTTAAATTCTACTTTTGCCCAACCAAACTGCTACTATGAGCAACTCCATGAGAAACACGGCCATGGGGAAACTAATTAATCCAAAAACAATCGTAAAGAAAGATGGTAAAGTTCCCACCACAGCACAAGACGAGGATGGCGATGCTTGCGTTTGCCTGACCGTAATGACTAGCCCTGACTCGGAGCCCTCACCGACTATTATTTTAGCAGCTATCAAGACAATGGAAGGGGACATGAACGCTCAATTTAATCATCTTGACTCATCCTTACAATCAGTGCAAACCTCCCTGGCTGAACCATACAACCCACGTTATTGATCTGGAAGGAAACGCAGGTGACCACGAGACATGCATCGCCACCCTCGAGGGACAGTATGAAGAGCTACTAAATCTTTATTCTAAAATTGCAATACTTGCACTTAACGCACCAGAAATCATTAAATTAGTTTGGTCTGGGCAAGAGTGTTGTCTCGTGGCATGAAATACTATATGCGTGCTTGACAGCTTCAATTCTCACTAATTACAATAATTCCGCTCCTTTTCACTTTAACATTCCTGCAGCCAGAGATACCCCTTGAGTCCGTTGCTATTTGCCACTGCTATGGAACCCCTAGCTGTCTGTATCAGAAGCTGTCCTGCCATTGCTCCAGCTAAACATAGGCAAGGTTGATCACCGCATCTCGCTCTATGCGGATGACATCATCTTGTTTGTCTCACGCCCCCAAAGAGTCATTTCCACTGCTGTTGGAGCTCATCGAATCATTTGGAGAACTCTCTGGGTATACCATAAACTGGCAAAAAAGCGAATTCCTGCCTCTTAACCTCTTACCTCCACCCGACACGCATCCCATCTAGACATCTGGAAATGCAAATGGGGGACGTAAACAAAATCATTAGCATAGTCGGCGCTACACAAAATGCAGAAATAAAATATAAAACATTCATTACCTTTGACAATCTTCTTTGTTGGCACTCCTAGATGTCCCATAAACATCACTATTGGGTCATTTTTTTCGATTAAATCGGTCCATATATAGCCTAGATATCGATCTATGAAGACTGTGTGATCAAGGAAAAAAACAGCGTTTTATAACGCAACGTCATTTTTTAAAATTAAAAAAAGTCGACGATAAACTTTCACAAAACACTTCGAAATACTTTTGTAATGCAACTTTAGGTATTAGTAAACGTTAATAATCGATCAAATTGATCACGAGGCGATGTATATTCTATTGCTCTACGTCTTGTCGGCCCCTCCGGCGCCGACTGAGATGGCCGCCTCGCTTCGCGTTCCTAGGAAACTATGCAGTTTTTTGTTTTTTTACGTGTTATTTCTTACATTAGTACCCCAGGTCATCTTAGGTTTCATTACATACAGTCGAGAAGAACTACTGAATATAAGATCAGCGTCAACTCACCATCAGTACGACCAAGAATATGTTTTCCGCGACGCGGATCCTGTGTTCTGCCTTACAAACAGGACAACGGAATGGATCGCATGCAGCGACCCAAGGAAACGACTCCGAAAAAGAGGGAAACGCGGCGGTGTTCTGGTCAGACTCCGAAAAAGGGCACATCGCGCACCACTTCCCAGTATTCTTCTTGCCAATGTCCAGTCTCTCGACAACAAGGTTGATGAAATCCGAGCAAGGGTGGCATTCCAGAGGGACATCAGAGACTGCAACGTTCTTTGCTTTACGGAGACATGGCTTACTGGGAAAACGCTATCCAGGGCGGTGCAGCCAACGGGTTTCTCCACGCATCGCGCCGACAGAAACAAACATCTCTCTGGTAAGAAGAGTGGCGGGGGCGTATGCCTCATGACTAACGGGACATGGTGTGATGAAGGAAACATACAGGAACTCAGATCCTTCTGTTCACCTGATTTAGAATTCCTCACAATCAAATGTAGACCGCATTATCTTCCAAGAGAATTCTCTTCGATTATAATCACAGCCGTATATATCCCCCCCCAAGCAGACACATCGATGGCTCTGAACGAACTTTATTTAACTCTTTGCAAACTGGAAAACATTTATCCGGAGGCTGCATTCATTGTAGCTGGGGATTTTAACAAAGCCAATCTGAAAACAAGACTCCCTAAATTTTATCAGCATATCGATTGCGCAACCAGGGGTGGTAAAAACCTTGGATCATTGTTACTCTAACTTCCGCGACGCATTTAAGGCCCTGCCCCGCCCCCCTTTCGGGAAAGCTGACCACGACTCCATTTTGCTGATCCCTGCCTACAGGCAGAAATTAAAACAAGAGGCTCCCACGCTGAGGTCTGTCCAACGCTGGTCAGACCAAGCTGACACTACACTCCAAGACTGCTTCCATCACGTGGACTGGGACATGTTTCGTATTGCGTCAGATGGGAATATTGACGAATACGCTGATTCGGTGTGCGAGTTCATTAGAACGTGCGTCGAAGATGTCGTTCCCATAGCAACGATAAAAACATTCCCTAACCAGAAACCGTGGATTGATGGCAGCATTCGCGTGAAACTGAAAGCGCGAACCACTGCTTTTAATCAGGGCAAGGTGTCTGGCAACATGACTGAATACAAACAGTGCAGCTATTCCCTCCGTAAGGCTATCAAACAAGCTAAGCGTCAGTACAGAGACAAAGTGGAATCTCAATTCAATGGCTCAGACACAAGAGGCATGTGGCAGGGTCTACAGTCAATCACGGACTACAAGATGAAATCCAGCCCAGTCACGGACCAGGATGTCTTGCTCCCAGGCAGACTAAATAACTTTTTTGCCCGCTTTGAGGACAATACAGTGCCACTGACACGGCCTGCAACGGAAACATGCGGTCTCTCCTTCACTGCAGCCGAGGTGAGTAAGACATTTAAACGTGTTAACCCTCGCAAGGCTGCAGGCCCAGACGGCATCCCCAGCCGCGCCCTCAGAGCATGCGCAGACCAGCTGGCCGGTGTGTTTACGGACATATTCAATCAATCCCTATACCAGTCTGCTGTTCCCACATGCTTCAAGAGGGCCACCATTGTTCCTGTTCCCAAGAAAACTAAGGTAACTGAGCTAAACGACTACCGCCCCCGTAGCACTCACTTCCGTCATCATGAAGTGCTTTGAGAGACTAGTCAAGGACCATATCACCTCCACCCTACCTGACACCCTAGACCCACTCCAATTTGCTTACCGCCCAAATAGGTCCACAGACGATGCAATCTCAACCACACTGCACACTGCCCTAACCCACCTGGACAAGAGAAATACCTATGTGAGAATGCTGTTCATCGACTACAGCTCGGCATTCAACACCATAGTACCCTCCAAGCTCGTCATCAAGCTCGAGACCCTGGGTCTCGACCCCGCCCTGTGCAACTGGGTACTGGACTTCCTGACGGGCCGCCCCCAGGTGGTGAGGGTAGGCAACAACATCTCCTCCCCGCTGATCCTCAACACGGGGCCCCACAAGGGTGCGTTCTGAGCCCTCTCCTGTACTCCCTGTTCACCCACGACTGCGTGGCCACGCACGCCTCCAACTCAATCATCAAGTTTGCGGACGACACAACAGTGGTAGGCTTGATTACCAACAACGACGAGACGGCCTACAGGGAGGAGGTGAGGGCCCTCGGAGTGTGGTGTCAGGAAAATAACCTCACATTCAACGTCAACAAAACTAAGGAGATGATTGTGGACTTCAGGAAACAGCAGAGGGAACACCCCCTATCCACATCGATGGAACAGTAGTGGAGAGGGTAGCTAGTTTTAAGTTCCTCGGCATACACATCACAGACAAATTGAATTGGTCCACTCACACTGACAGCGTGTGAAGAAGGCGCAGCAGCGCCTATTCAACCTCAGGAGGCTGAAGAAATTCGGCTTGTCACCAAAAGCACTCACAAACTTCTACAGATGCACAATCGAGAGCATCCTGGCGGGCTGTATCACTGCCTGGTACGGCAACTGCTCCGCCCTCAACCGTAAGGCTCTCCAGAGGGTAGTGAGGACTGCACAACGCATCACCGGGGCAAACTACCTGCCCTCCAGGACACCTACACCACCCGTTGTTACAGGAAGGCCATAAAGATCATCAAGGACATCAACCACCCGAACCACTGCCTGTTCACCCCGCTATCATCCAGAAGGCGAGGTCAGTACAGGTGCATCAAAGCTGGGACCGAGAGATTGAAAAACAGCTTCTATCTCAAGGCCATCAGACTGTTAAACAGCCACCACT
Organism: Oncorhynchus gorbuscha; assembly: GCF_021184085.1. NCBI lineage: Eukaryota > Metazoa > Chordata > Actinopteri > Salmoniformes > Salmonidae > Oncorhynchus > Oncorhynchus gorbuscha. Next base: position 2,673,006 of record NC_060199.1, on the reverse strand, counting down.
AACACTGAGTGGCTGCTGCCAACACACTGTCATTGACACTGACCCAACTCCAGCCATTTTAATAATGGGAATTGATGGGAAATGATGTAAATATATCACTAGCCACTTTAAACAATGCTACCTTATATAATGTTACTTACCCTACATTATTCATCTCATATGCATATGTATATACTGTACTCTACATCATCGACTGCATCCTTATGTAACACATGTATCACTAGCCACTTTAACTATGCCACTTTGTTTACTTTGTCTACACACTCATCTCATATGTATATACTGTACTCGATACCATCTACTGTATGCTGCTCTGTACCATCACTCATTCATATATCCTTATGTACATGTTCCTTATCCCCTTACACTGTGTATAAGACAGTAGTTTTGGAATTGTTAGTTAGATTACTTGTTGGTTATCACTGCATTGTCGGAACTAGAAGCACAAGCATTTCGCTACACTCGCATTAATATCTGCTAACCATGTGTATGTGACAAATAAAATTTGATTTGATTTTGATTTGATTTAATGTCTGGATAAATCTCAACCAAAATATCCTGTTGGAGACCGGAAGAAATGGGCTGTCTCTTGTTCGTTTGACCAAGAAACAAATCCTAGGCAAATGACAAGACTGTTGACATCGTGTGGAAGCTGTAGGTATTGCAACCTCGGCTCCAGGTAATGTGGTTTCTATTCAACAATTCATTCAAGTAGCGCATTGATATATTTTCCAGTTTTCAGTGATCAGATTTTCCTGCGCTTTTCGATGAAACGCACGTTCTGTTATAGTCACAGCCGTGATTTAACCAATTTTAGAAATGTCTGAGTGTTTTCTATCCACACATACTAATCATATGCATATACTATATTCCTGGCATGAGTAGCAGGGCGCTGAAATGTTGCGCAATTTTGAACAGAATGTTCGTAAAAGTAGGGGGTAGGATCAACAGGTTAAAGGGGAGTTCCTTAAACATATACCTTTTAAATTCACAGAAGACTAAATTAAATATTTAGGGGTTGTCATCCCCAAGGACCCTAAATTGAACTACCACGACGTGATAGGGAAGTTGAAATGCAACATTGAGATCTTGAGAGTGTTGCCTCTATCTATGATAGGCCGTGTTAACGCTATTAAAATTGTTACACTCCCCAGATTCCTTTTATCTCTTTCAGAATTTGGCTATATTATAAGTAAATCTTTTTTCAAATCCTTGGATTCTATTATCTTGCCTTTTGTGTGGGGATACAAAGTACACCAGATCTCTAAAAAAACATATAATCAAGCCCAAAGAATTAGGTAGCCTGAGCCTACCAAATTTTCAACATTGTTATTGGGCAGGTTTATTAGGTTTATTGGCAGAATGCATACCCTGGCATGGTAGATCCAAGATATACACAACACCTCTCTTCCAGCACTTTTCTTTTCATCAACTAAATCCTCTACAGGTATTACTGGCAATAACTTTATGCAAAAATGGTATCGTAAGGGAAACATTTGGTCTCCCGGAGACCTCTGTATGTACTCCTATTTGACATAACTATCCCCGCATCTAACTTCTACCGATATCTTCAGATAAGAAACTACGTTTACTTAAAACCTGTTACTCCTAACCCCTACTTTTTCGAACATTCTGTTAAAAATCGCGCAACATTTCAGCGCCCTGCTGCTCATGCCAGGAATATAGTATATGCATATGATTAGTATGTGTGGATAGAAAACACTGGTTAAATCACGGCTGTGACTATAACAGAACATGCGTTTCATCGAAAAGCGCAGGAAAATCTGATCACTGAAAACTGGAAAATATATCAATGCGCCACTTGAACGTGTTGTTGAATGGGAGCCACATTAAAATCGTCCGAGGTTGCAATACCTACAGCTTCCACACGATGTCAACAGTCTTGTCATTTGCCTACGATTTGTTTCTTGGTCAAACGGACAAGAGGCAGCGCATTTCTTCCGGTCTCCGACCGGATATTTTGGTTGAGATTTACCCGGACATTATTTCAAGACGTACAGCTATAGAATATACATCGCCTCGTGATCAATTTGATTGATTATTAACGTTTACGAATACCTAAAGTTGCATTACAAAAGTATTTCGAAGTGTTTTGTGAAAGTTTATCGTCGACTTTTTTAATTTTAAAAAGACGTTACGTTATAAGACGCTATTTTTTTTGTTTATCACACAGTCTTCATAGATCGATATCTAGGCTATATATGGACCGATTTAATCGGGGAAAAAAAGACCCAATAGTGATTATGGGACATCTAGGAGTGCCAACAAAGAAGATGGTCAAAGGTAATGAATGTTTTATATTTTATTTGTGCGGTTTGTGTAGCGACGACTATGCTAATTATTTTGTTTACGTCCCCTGCGGGTCTTTTGGGGTGTTACATGCTATCAGATAATAGCTTCTCATGCTTTCGCCGAAAAGCATTTTAAAAATCTGACTTGTTGCCTGGATTCACAACGAGTGTAGCTTTAATTCAATACCCTGCATGTGTATTTTAATGACCGTTTGAGTTTTAACTAGTACTATTAGTATTTAGCGTAGCGCATTTGCATTTCCAGATGTCTAGATGGGACGCCTGCGTGCCAGGTAGGAGCAAGAGGTTAAATATACCACATTTTGAGGCAATTATACCTGCCCACCAGTTGTATATTTTCATGAACTTCGCCCCTGGCTCCAAGAGTTTGATCTCCAGCTTTGTAGATAACTTTGCATTATATTACTCTAACATTTGAAGGAGACCTGGGAGGAAGACCTTGTTATAGAGATTACTGATGACTGTTGGGGTGATTGCTTCAAGATATTCACTTGTGCTCGATAAACTCCCGACACCAACTTATTCAATACAAAGTGATTCACAGACTACACTATTCCTGTACCAAATTACACTCGTTCTACCCCTCGGTCTCTCCGATATGCCCTCAGTTCAAATCTGCAGAGGGTACCCTGGGTCACCTCTTCTGGTCATGCCCCAAACTGCACACATTCTGGCAGGATATTTCTAAGTGCTTCTCAGGAGTATACAGCTGTAAGTAACCTCATACCAGCCCCGGATACTGCTGTTTTAGGCAGGTCACAGCACCTAACGGCTTTAACCCACTGGGAACAAAAAAACATTACAATATGGCAGGGTTATTGCAAAAAGAAACATTTTGAGCCTTTGGAATAAGGAGACTTTACCTGTTTTTAAAACCTGGTTAGCTGAAGTCACCAGCTTGCAACACGTAGAAAGGATTCAACATGATATCTCTGGCAGATCTAATACATTTAAGATATGGCAGCCATTTATCACGTATCTTTCAAGTGATGATGGGAAACAACATGCAACCTGCAACCAACCCTGATCCACAGTGATTCTTTTTAATGCCGAGCATAGTCCTTATACTGTGCAGTATGTCAAATATCATTGAAGCAAGGTGCCAATTCCTTAAGAGCAATGTTGTGTTCTGTTGTTTTTGACTGTATTTATTTGTCTCCAGTTGAGGGGTGGGGGGGTATTCTCAGTGTATTGTTTGCTGTCATTATGTCTGTTTTGTAAAGCAGAAAATTCATAAATGAAATATATATATTTTTTAAATTGAAGTACACAGATGAACAGTTGTATTATGCTAATTACTTTATCACACTTCTGGCTGCAGATAAAGAGAACTTGTCTCTGGGGTGATTTTCACTATTTTGGTACTGTACTTCTTTTTCAAGCCAAAATGAAGCCAAAATGTCTAGTGAATTCGTTTTTAGGACTATTTAGTATGGTCAAGCTCCTAAAAAAGTGTCATTCTTTGAACAGTGTGTCCTACACCCCATCCTATTAGATGCAACAATTTAAATTTTTATTTAACCTTTTATTTAACTAGGCAAGTCAGTTAAGAACAAATTCTTATTTACAATAATGGCCTAGGAACAGTGGGTTAACTGGTCTAGGAACAGTGGGATAACTGGTCTAGGAACAGTGGGTTAACTGGTCTAGGAACAGTGGGATAACCGGTCTAGGAACAGTGGGATAACTGGTCTAGGAACAGTGGGTTAACTGGTCTAGGAACAGTGGGTTAACTGGTCTAGGAACAGTGGGATAACTTGTCTAGGAACAGTGGGATAACTTGTCTAGGAACAGTGGGTTAACTGGTCTAGGAACAGTGGGTTAACTGGTCTAGGAACAGTGGGTTAACTGGTCTAGGAACAGTGGGATAACTGGTCTAGGAACAGTGGGTTAACTGGTCTAGGAACAGTGGGTTAACTGGTCTAGGAACAATGGGTTAACTGGTCTAGGAACAGTGGGTTAACTGCCTGTTCAGGGGCAGAACAACATTTTTTTTTTTTACCTTGTCAGCTCGGGGATTCGATCTAGCAACCTTTCAGTTTCTAGTCCAACACTCTAACCATTAGGCTACCTGCCGACCCAATGATAGCTGGTAAAGGTTTACTGTCTTCTGTACAGAACACCTCAGGGTTATACTGTCTTAGACTCAGTCAGGAGTTTTGTGAATTGTTTAAGAAGATTATTTGACTTATGCAAATTCTTGTCTAACTAATTTCTGACTTTTAAAGAGAGTTTTGAGAATAATATTAGTGTAGGCTAGCACTTAACACTAACTAAATGTAATATATCATGTAAATATACATAATGTATAATGTACACATTACATCATTGAATATATCTTTATAATTATATAAATGTGAGGTGACTTAGCCATAGCTCTGGTCATTTATGTTTTTGCATGGGCCAATTTGTGAATTTTGCATGAACAACACTCGGATCACCTGATGAGCTGACCTCATACTCTTCACAACCAATTTGCCTGTAATGTCTAATGTGCATTACTGTCGGGTTAAACACGCCGTTCATCCAATTGATTTATTTAGGGATCGAGTTCACAGTGAGAAACATGCTTAGGGCTCGCAAGGAATTCTGGGAGGTTATACAACATTCTCCCTGTTGTGTTCTGGTGGTTATCTGCTGTGTGTGGGATCAGATGGTTACTCTAAACGATACTATTATCATGGTTTTTCAGGCCATTCCACTCCACCAAATATTTTTGGTATCTCAGATTTTTCAGGCGTAGAAACTTCATAGGGAGGAAGGATGTTTAACCCATAAGAGTCTAAGCTATTAACAAATGCATGGAATAACAGATTCACTACTTTGAACAACAGATAGTCCAAACAAAATATCTAAAGGAAGTTTGTTCTGAAGAGTCTGTCCTATATCCCAGAGATTCATTTTATTTTTTACATGTACATATTTAACCCCTTATTTATGTTACTGAACAGTCTCCATATGTGACCAACCGCCTCAATTCGGTCTTATGTAGCAAAATCTGAAATTCTATTTTTATATTGGATAAAAGTAGAGACTCAGAGCTAGAAATTTGTATGTCATACACTGTATGTTTTAATATTTTTATTTCACCTTTATTTAACTAGGCAAGTCAGTTAAGAACAAATTCTTATTTAGAATGTCGGCCAAACCCGGACGACGCTGGGCCAATTGTGCGCCTCCCTATCACGGCCAGATATGATACAACCTGGATTTGAACCAGGGACTGTAGTGATGCCTCTTGCACTGCGATGCAGTGCTTTAGATCGCTGTGCCGCTCGGGAGCGTGGCGGAACAGTGGGAAAGTAATTCTGTATTTAAAGTTGCTAAACTTATAACCCCACTTTTCAGAGTGTAACAAACTAGGTTCCGTGTTGACTAGCTAACATTAGGCTATAACTAAAATGGCCATTGAATGTTTTGGTACACCTACTGGAGAGCTCATCTTTGTCTACACCCATTCAGCATCGTTCACACCCTCGTAAAACCTCTTGACGCTACCCATCCCGGTACCGGGATAATTGTCATCAGCAACCGCTGAACAGCATAGCGCCACAGTCAAATAATATTACAAAAAAATATTCATATTCATTAAATCACAAGTGCAATATTGCAAAACACAGTTTAGCCTTTTGTTAATCCACCTGTCATCTCAGATTTTGAAATTATGTTTTACAGCGAAAGCAATCCAAGCGTTTGTGTAAGTTTAGAGCTAGCATAACATTATGTACACTAAGCATTAAGTAGCTAGGTCACGAAAATCAGAAAAGCAATCAAAAAAATTGTTTATCTTTGATCTTTGAATGTTTTCACTCACGAGACTCCCAGTTACACAACAAATGCTCCCTTTGTTCCATAAAGATTTATTTTTATACCCAAAATACCGCCGTTTGTTTGTCGCGTTATGTTCAGAAATCCACAGGAAAGAGTGGTCACGACAACGCAGACATATATTCCAAATAAAATCCATAATGTCCACAGAAACATGTCAAACGTTTTTTATAATCAATCCTAATGTTGTTTTTAAAATCAATCCTCATGTTGTTTTTAAAATATATATTCGATAATATATCAACCGAGTGTGTAGCTTTTTCAATAACAGCGGGAGAAACAATGGCCGCTTTACTCAGTTGCGCAAAACTCACTCTGAGAGCCCCCACTAAATCAAATAGAATCTAAGTTTATTTGTCACATGTACAGGATACAGAAGGTGTAAACGGTACAGGGATAATACTAGGATAGGATAATTGGAGAAATATCAAAAACAAAGTGTCCAGATTAAAAATATTTTATACCACATGGACTCGCATGTAAAAAATATTTTATAAATTTTTTATCGTTATTAGATGACGCTTACCCGACACACTTGTCTAAATTGATGGGTCATGTGAAGGAAATACTCTAACCACCCCTCACCCACATCTAGCTAAGGTCACTATTGTCTAGACATACACATGTTCATAAAATACATTTGATGGCCGTAATCACTGCCAGACACACCTACTAATTTGATGGGTCATGTAATAATCGGGCCAAAGTGGAGTCTTTTTTTGTTTAGACATGTAACTAGCTAGCTAAACACTGAACCGGCATAACCCCAATTAATACTACTACCAATACGAAGTGTCTTAGCAAGAGTATGAATATGTAGGTAGCTAAAGCTAACGAACTAGGTTCAATGTTAACTAGCTAACATTATCCTATAACTAGCAATGCAAATGGATTTCTGATTTTAATAATATTACTACACAGATCATATAGGTAACATTAGCTAGCAAGCTAACAGTATGCATTAACTTGCAATAAAAATGACTTTCTGACAAAATTAGAAACTTATCTGGAAAATAGCTAGACTCTTATCTGTAAACGTGGATGAACGCTTCAAGACAGACTTGAACCATTTAACTTCGTTTTGTTTGTAGCTTCATCTTGTTTGGCCAGCTTTGTGTCAAGTCACTCCGTCAAGTCACACATCACTTTGTCTACTGATCTGTCGGTAGCACCTACTAAATTCAGGACAACGTTGAGAAAAGTAGCAAAACTTTTGTAGTTCTCGGTGGTTAACGTTATGTCTTTCAAAAACGGCACCGTAGAAAGGACTGTCATCACATACTGAACAGCTCACTTTATAGACAGAAGCGGGCTACATGGCAGACCAATCCAAACTCCTCTGCTGGCATGTCCAGCCCATACATTATCTCAGCCAATCATGGCTAGTGGGAAGGTTCCTCACTTTTTCCTAAACCAAGTAAGCTCGTCATTTTTAACAATTGTATTAATATTTATGGAAGGAATACAACTTTTTTTTAAGCCACATGAACGTTCACATGTTCCAAAAGGCATTTCTGCCAAAAAACGCATTTTGATAAAAATTTCTTCAAATGCTGCTCCTGTGAAGTAGTGACATGTCAAATACTTATGTCATGCAATAAAATGCTAATTATTACTTAAAAATCATACAATGTGATTTTCTGGATTTTTGTTTTAGATTCCGTCTCTCACAGTTGAAGTGTACTACCTATGATAAAAATTACAGACCTCTACAAGCTTTGTAGGTAGGAAAACCTGCAAAATACTTGTTCTCCCCACTGTGTGTGTATATATATATATCTCGAAGGAATGAGCGTTACACCGAGGCCTGTACTCTGGAGTGGGATCGATTTGGAGGTGGAGGGACCGTCATGGTCTGGGGCGGTGTCCCACCATCATCGGACTGAGCTTGTTGTCATTGCAGGCAATCTCAATGCTGTTCATTACAGGGAATACATCCTCCCTCATGTGGTACACTTCCTACAAGCTCATCCTGACATGACCCTCCAACATGACAGAGCCACCAGCCATACTGCTCGTTCTGTGCGTAATTTCCTGCAAGACAGGAATGTCAGTGTTCTGCCATGGCCAGAGAAGAGCCCAAATCTCAATCTCATTGAGCACGTCTGGTACCTATTTGGATCGGAAGGTGAGGGCTAGGACCATTCCCCCCAGAAATTTCTGGGAATTTGCAGGTGCCTTGGTGGAAGAGTGGGGTAACATCTCACAGCAAGGGGAATGGGAATTTGCAGGTGCCTTGGGGGAAGAACTGGCAAATCTGGTGCAGTCCATGAGGAGGAGATGCACTGCAGTATTTAATGCAGCTGGTGGCCACACTAGATACTGACTGTTACTTTTGATTTTGACCCCTTCCCTCCCCCCTTCGTTCAGGGACATTATTCAATTTCTGTTAGTGACATGTCTGTGGAACTTGTTCAGGTTATGTCTCAGTTGTAGAATCTTATGTTCATTCAAATATTTACACGTTAAGTTTGCTGAAAATTAACATAGTTTACAGTGAGAGGACGTTTCTTTTTTTTGCTGAGTTTTTATATTTATATACAGTGCCTTGCGAAAGTATTCGGCCCCCTTGAACTTTGTGACCTTTTGCCACATTTCAGCCTTCAAACATAAAGATATAAAACTGTATTTTTTGTGAAGAATCAACAACAAGTGGGACACAATCATGAAGTGGAACGACATTTATTGGATATTTCAAACTTTTTTAACACCCCGAGAGCTTCTGGTCAGCGGGGTGGTGGCACCGGGATCCTCATCTCTCCCAAGTGGTCATTCTCTCTTTCTCCCCTTACCCATCTGTCTATCGCCTCCTTTGAATTCCATGCTGTCACAGTTACCAGCCCTTTCAAGCTTAACATCCTTATCATTTATCGCCCTCCAGGTTCCCTCGGAGAGTTCATCAATGAGCTTGATGCCTTGATAAGCTCCTTTCCTGAGGATGGCTCACCTCTCACAGTTCTGGGCGACTTTCACCTCCCCACGTCTACCTTTGACTCATTCCTCTCTGCCTCCTTCTTTCCACTCCTCTCCTCTTTTGACCTCACCCTCTCACCTTCCCCCTCTACTCACAAGGCAGGCAATCCGCTCGACCTCATCTTTACTAGATGCTGTTCTTCCACTAACCTCATTGCAACTCCCCTCCAAGTCTCCGACCACTACCTTGTATCCTTTTCCCTCTCGCTCTCATCCAACACCTCCCACACTGCCCCTACTCTCCCCCGCTACTCTCTCTTCTTCCATCCTATCATCTCTTCCCTCTGCTCAAACCTTCTCCAACCTATCTCCTGATTCTGCCTCCTCAACCCTCCTCTCCTCCCTCTCTGCATCCTTTGACTCTCTATGTCCCCTATCCTCCAGGCCGGCTCGGTCCTCCCCTCCCGCTCCGTGGCTCGACGACTCATTGCGAGCAGTGAGAAGAACAGGGCTCCGGGCAGCCGAGCGGAAATGGAGGAAAACTCGCCTCCCTGCGGACCTGGCATCCTTTCACTCCCTCCTCTCTACATTTTCCTCCTCCTTCCGGAGACCTTCTCCCTTACCTCACCTCGCTCATCAACTCATCCCTGACCGCTGGCTACGTCCCATCCGTCTTCAAGAGAGCGAGAGTTGCACCCCTTCTGAAAAAACCTACACTCGATCCCTCCGATGTCAACAATTACAGACCAGTATCCCTTCTTTCTTTTCTCTCCAAAACTCTTGAACGTGCCGTCCTTGGCCAGCTCTCCCGCTATCTCTCTCTGAATGACCTTCTTGATCCAAATCAGTCAGGTTTCAAGTCTAGTCATTCAACTGAGACTGCTCTCCTCTGTATCACGGAGGGCGCTCCGCACTGCTAAAGCTAACTCTCTCTCCTCTGCTCTCATCCTTCTAGATCTATCGGCTGCCTTCGATACTGTGAACCATCAGATCCTCCTCTCCACCCTCTCCGATTTGGGCATCTCCGGCGCGGCCCACGCTTGGATTGCGTCCTACCTGACAGGTCGCTCCTACCAGGTGGCGTGGCGAGAATCTGTCTCCTCACCACACGCTCTCACCACTGGTGTCCCCCAGGGCTCTGTTCTAGGCCCTCTCCTATTCTCGCTATACACCAAGTCACTTGGCTCTGTCATAACCTCACATGGTCTCTCCTATCATTGCTATGCAGATGACACACAATTAATCTTCTCCTTTCCCCCTTCTGATGACCAGGTGGCGAATCGCATCTCTGCATGTCTGGCAGACATATCAGTGTGGATGACGGATCACCACCTCAAGCTGAACCTCGGCAAGACGGAGCTGCTCTTCCTCCCGGGGAAGGACTGCCCGTTCCATGATCTCGCCATCACGGTTGACAACTCCATTGTGTCCTCCTCCCAAAGCGCTAAGAACCTTGGCGTGATCCTGGACAACACCCTGTCGTTCTCAACCAACATCAAGGCGGTGGCCCGTTCCTGTAGGTTCATGCTCTACAACATCCGCAGAGTACGACCCTGCCTCACACAGGAAGCGGCGCAGGTCCTAATCCAGGCACTTGTCATCTCCCGTCTGGACTACTGCAACTCGCTGTTGGCTGGGCTCCCTGCCTGTGCCATTAAACCCCTTCAACTCATCCAGAACGCCGCAGCCCGTCTGGTGTTCAACCTTCCCAAGTTCTCTCACGTCACCCCGCTCCTCCGTTCTCTCCACTGGCTTCCAGTTGAAGCTCGCATCCGCTACAAGACCATGGTGCTTGCCTACGGAGCTGTGAGGGGAACGGCACCTCAGTACCTCCAGGCTCTGATCAGGCCCTACACCCAAACAAGGGCACTGCGTTCATCCACCTCTGGCCTGCTCGCCTCCCTACCACTGAGGAAGTACAGCTCCCGCTCAGCCCAGTCAAAACTGTTCGCTGCTCTGGCCCCCAATGGTGGAACAAACTCCCTCACGACGCCAGGACAGCGGAGTCAATCACCACCTTCCGGAGACACCTGAAACCCCACCTCTTTAAGGAATACCTAGGATAGGATAAGTAATCCCTCTCACCCCCCCTTTAAGATTTAGATGCACTATTGTAAAGTGACTGTTCCACTGGATGTCATAAGGTGAATGCACCAATTTGTAAGTCGCTCTGGATAAGAGCGTCTGCTAAATGACTTAAATGTAATGTAAATGTAAAGTGGAACGACATTTATTGGATATTTCAAAATGGCACCGATATGTTGTCTTTATCACGTTCACAGGTCATATGGTTTTACAGAAGGTCTAAAAAATGACATTTTCATCATGATTTTTAAAAAACGTTCTAAAAATGTCAAAAGAATTTCAAACATCATTCCTCCCAATGAAGTTGGATAACTATTAAACACCCTTTGCTGCACTCCTTTGTCCTGGAACAGAGTGTTATCCCAAATTAGCCCCGTTTACAAGGAACCCCTCTGATTTGTACCGTTTTTACGATCATCTCTGGGATCTTCTCTTTGCAATTTGCACATTATTTACTTAAATGAGTTGCGTAATTTGCAAAACGTCGTTCCCAGGTGGGCCCTAACGAGGATCCAATGCTTACAGCTGGACACCAATGTGCTATGTTTTAGTTTTTTGCTCGAAGCCATCTCACATCTTCAGCGCATGTAGCTAAGAAAAGCATTTGTAATTTGAGAAGGCTATTTTTAGGCTCGTAAATCGGCTTACTCTGATCGTAATTGTCTTAAATGAACATAATCTATATAGGATGCACTCGTTGTGCTGTTGTCCCAACAGATGGCAGCCAATAATAACAGGTGTTAGTGTAGGCATGAAGTTATTATAGAATATGTACGTGTAATGTGCATTCGGAAAGTATTCAGACCCCTTGACTTTTTCCACATTTTATCTTAGTCATAATCTAAAATCGATTAAAGTCATTTTTCCTCATCAATCTACACACTATCCCATAACGACAAAAGCAAAAACAGAATTTTTTGCAAATGTATTTTAAAAAATCAAAACAAAGCTTATTTTCAGAACTACTCAGACCCTTTGCTATAAGACTTGAAATGTAGCTCAGGTGCATCCTGTTTCCATTTATCTTTGAAATGTTTCTCCAACTTGATTGGAGTCCACTTGTGGTAAATTGAATTGATTGGACATGATTTGGAAAGGCACACACCTCTCTATATAAGTTGGCACAGTTGACAGTGCATATCAGAGCAAAAACCAAGCCATGAGGTCAACAGAATTATCCGTAGAGCTCTGAGACAGGATTGTGTTGAGGCGCAGACCTGGCGGAGGGTACTAAGAAATGTCGCATTGAAGGTCCCCAAGAACAGGGTGGCCTCCATCATTCTGAAATGGAAGAAGTTTGGAACCACCAAGAATCTTCCAAGAGCTGGCCGCCCAGCCAAACCAAGCAATCGGGGGAGAAGGGCCTTGGTCAGGGAGGTGTGCAAGAACCTGATGGTCACTCTGACAGAGCTCCAGAGTTCCTCTGTGAATATGACAGAACCTTCCAGAAGGACAACCATCTCTGTAGCACTCCACCAATCAGGCCTTTATGGTAGAGTGGCCAGATGGAGGCCACTCCTCAGTAAAAGGTACATGACAGCCAGCTTGGAGTTTGCAAAAATGCACCTAAAGGACCCAGACCATGAGAAACAAGATTCCCTGGTCTGTTGAAACCAAGATTGGCCTGAATGCCAAACGTCACGTCTGGAGGAAACCTGGCATCATCCCTACGGTGAAGCATGGTGGTGGCAGCATCATGCTGTGGGGATGTTTTTCAGCGGCAGGGACTGAGAGACTAGTCAGGATCGAGGGAAAGATTAACAGAGCAAAGTACAGAGAGATCCTTGAAGAAATCCTGCTACAGAGTGCTCAGGACCTCCGACTGGGGTGAAGGTTCACCTTCGAACAGGACAACGACCCTAAGCACACAGCCAAGACAACGCAGGAGTGGCGTCAAGACAAGTCTCTGAATGTCCTTGATCTCTTGAGACCTGAAAATAGCTGTGCAGCGACGCTCCCCATCCAACCTGACAGAGATTGAGAGGATCTGCAGAGAAGAATAACTCCTCAAATGTATGTGCCAGTCTTGTAGCGTCATACACAAGAAGACTCAAGGCTCTAAGCGATGCCAAAGGTGCTTCAACAAAATACTGATTAAAGGGTCTGAATACTTATGTACATGTGATTTCAGTTCACTTTTTTTACGAATTTGTAAAAATAAAAATATTATATTAATGTGTCATTGTGGGGTGTTGTGTGTAGATTGATGAGGGGGGAAAAACAATTGAATCCATTTTAGAATAAGGCTGTAATGTTACAAAATTTGGATGAAGTCAAGGGGTCTGAATACTTTCCGAATGCACGGTATGTCTGTACCTCTACCTAAATAATTTACTCTAGATTCTTGGCTAGGGTATCATGCCAGTCTTTGCTTTAGGGCAGATTGTTTTGATTTGTTTCAGATTGGTTTAAAGTTCTATGGGCTGGTGTGTGACTGGTTTTTGATTGGGTAACTTCGGCGGGAACAGTGCACGGATTTCTCTCGCCTCTTTTTCCAAGTCTGCTATTACAAATATAGCTGTTAACTATGCACTGGGGAGAAGTTAACAAATACAAGAACCTTTCTACTATTTTTCAACATTCATCCTCTCTCTGTTCTCCCTCCTTGTCCCTGTCAGATCGAGTCCCTCCCGCCGGATCTGTTCCAGTGCAAGAAGCTGCGCACCCTTAACCTGGGCAACAACTGCCTGCAGACTCTGCCCTCGCGCTTTGGCGAGCTGACTGGCCTGACCCAGCTGGAGCTGCGGGGGAACCGTCTGGAGTGCCTGCCCGTGGAGCTGGGAGAGTGCAGGCTGCTGAAGAGGTGTGGTCTAGTGGTGGAGGAGGACCTCTTTAACACCCTGCCCCCCGAGGTCAAAGAGCAGCTGTGGAGGGCCGACAAAGAGCCGGTCTGAGGAGAGACTCCAGAGAGCCTAAGGCGAGGAGGAAAGCGGGAGAGAGAAGGGTTATTTGGCAGTGGAGGATGATGTCATTTTAAATCAGCAGCCATCCTCCAATTTCTCCCTCCACTGGTATCGGGAAGGAGAAAGAGGTGTCAATATTTCTGGATGTACGTTTAGAGAAGGATGGTTGGTTGGTGTCTTGGCTTTACTGGTTGAATTAGTTTGTTTAGGTTCACAAGATGCTCTTTAACAGACCAACCAGACAGAAACCTCTCTGAGATCGAGGCCCTTTTTTAGTACTGAGTCGTCTCCGTATAGACAGAGACCACAAAGTGACAAGGGGTTACAAAGCTAAGCAGTACCCCCACGGTTCCCCCATGTGGTAAAAATAAAAAACACACACACCTACAACTCAGAAAAATAGTATCTTCTGCCTAACTGATCCACTCCTAGAAAGCCAGTGGTCAACATGGAAAAAACGCTGTATGGGAGTGGAAGGCTCATGTAGCCTACCAAGCAATGTGTGTGTGCTCTGTTTTCCATCATTTTCACTTTAAAGTATACAGTCCACCAATACCAGCAGTATGTGTTTATCCAAACGGCAGTGAGAGGACACAGGATCCGACTGGCTTAAGGGAACACATCACGATGGCAATACATCCAAAGCAGGGCCCTGTTCATTAGCCACCAAATGGAAGAAAATGGTCTGAAACAGACGGACTATCAATAAGAAACACATATTTTTGTTTCCTGTTGCTAAATGTTTTGAAACGTTTGATACTGTGCCCTAATGAAAATGATCCAGATGTTTGCACTCCAAAACAGTGTCCATGGATACGGCATTGGCCCATACAGTACACGTTAGTGCAATATATTCTGCCGGGATATCGAAGAAGAGACACTTTTATCGATTGGACTTGGAGTAAACAACATAATTTTGAGGGCAATTGCCACCTCAGCTGATTCCTTCAAGACCAGCCAGGCAACTCTTGTTACTAATATGGCCTTACCTTTTGGATGCTGTGCTGTACGTCCCACATTGTCTTTGATTAAAACCATAATGTTCACGATTTTGCTAAATATGCAGACAAATGTATAGCTGTTGTAAAATTGTTTTGAGCATAGGCATTGATGGTTTTATTTTTCTCACCAACTGTCCCAAGTTATATTAGGAGAGGAAAGCCTAACTTTGGAGGAAAGGGAGCTTAATTCATCTTTGTTCACACAATTACTTTCATTTTATGTATAAACTACATATGTCATTTCCCTTTTCTCACAATGTTACTTACCGAATAAAACTTTCCAGCTAGGTGTTTTGAATCTAGCTCTGTTCTGAAAAGTTAGCGGTTTTGGATTTGTTAGTAAAGGCCCAGATTGAAATGAATGGAACAATGCTCACAGAGTAGGAGTGCATCAGAAAGGAGCAAGCGATCCCAGAGCAAAGGCTCGCTGGTCGAGACCAATGATGTATATAAACCCTGGATTGCTGATGATGAAAAATGCACCAAAAAATATGTTTTTGTATGTTTAGCCCAAATAATATAATTTAAAAGTATGCAATAAGGTGTACCAAGATGGAGGCGTGGTGGTTTCAACACAGCATCCTCAATTAGTAATCAAGTGTGTATATAAATCATTGGTTGAGACCAATGATATATATAAACCCTCGATTGCTGATGCTATGTATTGGCCATTGAGAGGCCACCGGCCGGTCATATTGGCTCTCCCCAGTAGGAGCAGTCCTCTATAGGAATGCATGGAATTCTATAGTAAACTCAGCAAAAAAAGAAACAGCCTCTCACTCAACTGTGTTTATTTTCAGCAAACTTAACATGTGTAAATATTTGTATGAACATAAGATTCAACAACTGAGACATAAACTGAACAAGTTCCACAGACTTGACCAACAGAAATGTAATAATGTCTCCCTGAACAAAGGGGGAGGTTAAAATCAAAAGTATCAGTCAGTATCTGGTGTGGCCAGCAGCTGCATTAAGTACTGCAGTGCATCTCCTCCTCATGGACTGCAACAGATTTGCCAGTTCTTGCTGTAAGATGTTACCCCACTCTTCCATCAAGGCACCTGCAAGTTCCCGGACATTTCTGGGGGGAATGGCCCTAGTCCTCACCCTCCAATCCAACAGGTCCCAGACGTGCTCAATGGGATTGAGATCTGGGCTCTTCGCTGGCCATGGCAGAACACTGACATTCCTGTCTTGCAGGAAATCAGGCACAGAACGAGCAGTATGGCTGGTGGCATTGTCATGCTTGAGGGTCATGTCAGGATGAGCCTGCAGGAAGGGTACCACATGAGGGAGGAGGATGTCTTCCCTGTAACGCACAGCGTTGAGATTGCCTGCAATGACAACAAGCTCAGTCTGATGATGCTGTGACTAGAGGTCAACCGATTAATCGGAATGGCCGATTAATTAGGGCCGATTTCAAGTTTTCATAACAGTCGGAAATCAGTATTTTTGGGCGTCGATTTTGCCGATGTTTTTAATTTGATTTTTTATTTAATATTCATTTAACTAGGCATGCCAGTTAAGAACACATTCTTATTTTCAATGACGGCCTAGGAACGAGGCAGAACGACACATTTTTACCTTGTCAGCTCGGGGGATTCAATCTTGCAACCTTACAGTTAACTAGTCCAACGCTCTAATCACCTGCCTCATGAGGAGGCTGCCTGTTACGCGAATGCAGTAAGCCAAGGTAAGTTGCTAGCTAGCATTAAACTTATCTTATAAAAAACAATCAATCAATGACTGTCGTTGCTCCAATGTGTACTTAACCATAAACATCAATGCCTTTCTTAAAATCAATACACAAGTATATATTTTTAAACCTGCATATTTATCTAAAATAAATCCAGGTTAGCAGGCAATATTAACCAGGTGAAATTGTGTCACTTCTCTTGCGCAACAGTTTGGGCCACCTGGCTCTTTGCGAACTAATTTGCCAGAATTTTACGTAATTATGACATAATATTGAAGGTTGTGCAATGTAACAGGAATATTTAGACTCATGGATGCCACCCGTTAGATAAAATACGGAACGGAATAAACGTTTTGTTTTCCAGGTGATAGTTTCTGGATTTGACCAAAGGCTTGTATTTCTGTGTGTTTATAGTTAAGTCTATGATTTGATATTTGATAGAGCAGTCTGACTGAGGGGTGGTAGGCAGCAGCAGGCTCGTAATAGTCAAAGGTATATGGTTTAGAGAGAAATAGTCGACGCGTTATAATTCCTGTA
Organism: Oncorhynchus gorbuscha; assembly: GCF_021184085.1. Classification (NCBI taxonomy): domain Eukaryota; kingdom Metazoa; phylum Chordata; class Actinopteri; order Salmoniformes; family Salmonidae; genus Oncorhynchus; species Oncorhynchus gorbuscha. Next base: position 2,655,710 of record NC_060199.1, on the reverse strand, counting down.
ATAACTTGCGTCTGAACTTGAAAGAGTTTCCTTCGTTATTTTACCGTTCATGTCTTCCATAGAGAATGTCTTGATCTACTTCCAATAAGGTCTGGGTTTACATTTACATTTTTACATTTAAGTCATTTAGCAGACGCTCTTATCCAGAGCGACTTACAAATTGGTGCATTCACCTTATGACATCCAGTGGAACAGTCACTTTACAATAGTGCATCTAAATCTTAAAGGGGGGGGGGGTGAGAGGGTTTCATGCAGGTTAGGGTGCAGGCTTAAACCGCCTCTGCGTTTTGATACCCGTGTAAATCTCACTAGGATAAGGTAACGTTTGTCAAAATATTTTCATAAATCCACTCTACAAAAAAATGATCTTCGCTTATATTTAGCCAATATTGATCAGAGTTACCTTGTCCTATGGATATCTACACAGTTATAAAATTGGCAAGGTGGTGTAAGCCTACACGAAACACAGACCTTATTTTAAGTGAATCTAAAAAATATCCTATGGAATAAATGAATGAAGGAACCGCTTTTCAGATTTTGCTAGAAGGTGTCATGGGAATTATGACTCGCACCTTGGTAGTCAATTCTTACCGTGCCCATTATTAAAATAGGATTTCCTGCATATAGAAATTACAGTTTTTGTTTTCAACATTCATCACAGGTAACTTAAACTCTATTTTTATTCAAACAGTTGAGAGTATTTGTCTCCGAAGCAGACTCTTCAGTGTCATCATTGTCACTTCAGAGCTGTGTGTGTGTGTGTGTGTGTGTGTGTGTGTGTGTGTGTGTGTGTGTGTGTGTGTGTGTGTGTGTGTGTGTGTGTGTGTGTGTGTGTGTGTGTGTGTGTGTGTGTGTGTGTGTGTTTTATACAGATGGCAGAGAAAAGCAGAGCACCAGACTATTACATGGAATTGGCACCAGGGAAAGCAAGGTGTCTTATTTGTGATAAAGATGTAAGCATGGGGTCAGCAAGGGCTAAATCAAAACATACCACCAACCTGTGGAATCACCTTAAGTACACCCATCCAAAAGCCCATATGTATTATATTAAGTTAAAATAAAAGTGTTAATTCAGTATTGTTGCAATTGTCATTATTACAAAAAATGTGTATATATACAGTATATCACAAAAGTGAGTACACCCCTCACATTTTTGTAAATATTTGAGTGTATCTTTTCATGTGACAACACTGAAGAAATGACACTCTGCTACAATATAAAGTAGTGAGTGTACAGCTTGTTTAACAGTGTAAATTTGCTGTCCCCTCAAAATAACTCAACACACAGCCATTAATGTATAAACCACTATGTTGTGCTTTCACTGTAAAGCCTTTTTGAAATCGGACATGATGGGTAGATTAACAAGAAGTTTATCTTTCATTTTCTGTATTGGACTTGTTAACCTCTTGCTCCTACCTGACACGCAGGCGTCCCATCTAGACATCTGGAAATGCAAATGTGCTACGCTAAATGCTAATAGCACTCGTTAAAACTCAAACGTTCATTAAAATACACATGCAGGGTATTGAATTAAAGCTACACTCATTTGGATCCAGGCAACAAGTCAGATTTTTAAACTGCTTTTCGGCGAAAGCATGAGAAGCTATTATCTGATAGCATGTAACACCCCAAAAGACCCGCAGGGGACGTAAACAAAATAATTAGCATAGTCGGCGCTACACAAAACGCACAAATAAAATATAAAACATTCATTACCTTTGACCATCTTCTTTGTTGGCACTCCTAGATGTTCCATAATCACTATTGGGTCTTTTTTTCGATTAAATCGGTCCATAGATATCGATCTATGAAGACTGTGTGATATCGATCTATGAAGACTGTGTGATATCGATCTATGAAGACTGTGATATCGATCTATGAAGACTGTGTGATATCGATCTATGAAGACTGTGTGATATCGATCTATGAAGACTGTGTGATATCGATCTATGAAGACTGTGTGATATCGATCTATGAAGACTGTGTGATATCGATCTATGAAGACTGTGTGATATCGATCTATGAAGACTGTGTGATATCGATCTATGAAGACTGTGTGATATCGATCTATGAAGACTGTGTGATCAATGGAAAAAAATAGTGTTTTGTAACGTCATTTTTTTAAATTAAAAAAGTCTGCGATAAACTTTCACAAAACACTTTGAAATACTTTTGTAATGCAACTTTAGGTATTAGTAAACGTTAATAAGCGATCAAATTGATCACGAGGCGATGTTTATTCTATAGCTGTACGTCTGGAAATAATGTCCGGGTAAATCTCAACCAAAATATCCGGTCGGAGACCTGAAGAAATGAGCTGTCTCTTGTTCGTTTGACCAAGAAACAAAGCCTAGGCAAATGACAAGACAGTTGACATCGTGTGGAAGCTGTAGGAATTGCAATCTCGGCTCCAGGTAATTTGCTTTCCCATAGACAATACATGCAAGTGGCGCATTGATATATTTTCCAATTTTCAGTGATCACATGTATGTAGAGATAAAGTAACTATGCATAGATGAGAGTTGCAGCAGTGTTAAGGGGGGGGGGGGTTCAATGGAAATAGACTGGGTAGCCATTTGATTAGATGTTCAGGAGTCTTATGGCTTGGAGATAAAAGCTGTTTAGAAGCCTCTTGGACCTAGACTTGGAGCTCCGGTACCATTTGCTGTGCGGTAGCAGAAAGAACAGTCTATGAAGTCCTGAATATTTTTGGGCCTTCCTCCGACACCACCTGGTATAGAGGTCCTGGATGGCAGGAAGCTTAGCCCCAGTGATGTGCTGGGCCATACGCACTACCCTCTGTAGTGCCTTGCGGCCAAGCAGTTACCATTCCAGGCGGTGATGCAACCCAGCAGGATGCTCTCGATGGTGCAGCTATAGAATCTTTTGAGGATCTGAGGACCCATGCCAAATCTTTTCAGTCTCCTGAGGGGGAATAGGTTTGTCTTGCCCTCTTCACGACTGTCTTGGTGTCCTCGAACCATGTTATTTTGTTGGTGATTTGGACACCAAGGAACTTTTCAACCTGCTCCACTACAGAATGGGGGCGTGCTCAGCCCTCCTTTTCCTCTAGTCCACAATCATTTCATTTGTCTTGATCACGTTGAGGGAGATGTTGTCCTTGCACCACATGGTCAGGTCTTTTGTCGGTGATCAGGCCTACCACTGTTGTCATCGGCAAACTTAATGATGGTGTAGGAGTCGTGCCTGGCCGTGCAGTCATGAGTGAACAGGGAGTACAGGAGGGGACTGAGCACACAACCCTGAGGGGCCCCCGTGGTACCGATGGTACTTCATTGGCAAAGTGGGCAAACTTAGGCAGGAAATGCCAACAACGAACAGTGAGCCATTGTACTCAAAACAAATAATTAAAGAAAAGCATTGCAAGTTAGAATTTTGTAAAGTTAGTGTGGGAGAGGTGGAAAAAGTTATTGACCAGTAATGACAAACCTCCTGGCATGGACAACTTCGATGGAAAGCTACTGAAGATGGTAGTTGACTCTATAGCCAGTCCTAGCTGTCATATCTTTAATCTGATATTTAATCTGAAACCAAAGTCATTCCATTACACAAGAGTGGTAAAGCGGCCTTTACTGGTTCTAACAGCAGACCTATCAGCTTGCTGCCAACTCTTTCCAAACCATTGGGAAATAATGGTGTTTGACCAAATACAATGTTATTTATTATTATTATTATTATTATTATTTCTCTGTAAACAAATGAACAGACTTTCAGCATGCTTGGGGTGGCAGGTAGCCTGGTGGTTAGGGCGTTGGACTTGTAACTGGAAGGTTGATGGATCGAATCACCAAGCTGACAAGGTAATAATCTGTCATTCTGTCCCTGAACAAGGCAGTTAACTCACTGTTCCTAGGCCTTCAATTGAAAATAAGAATTTGTTCTTAACGGACATGCCTAGTTAAATAAAGATAAAATAAATAAAACATTTCCATTATTAAAGTGGCTGGAGTTGAGTCAGTATGTTGGCAGCAGCCACTCAATCTTAGTGGTGGCTGTTTAACAGTCTGATGGCCTTGTGATAGAAGCTATTTTTCAGTCTCTTGGTCCCTGATTTGATGCACCTGTACTGACCTCGCATTCTGGTTGATAACGGGGTGAACAGGCAGTGGCTCGGGTGGGGGTTGTCCTTGATGATCTTTATGGCCTTCCTGTGACATCGGGTGGTGTAGGTGTCCTGCCCCAAGTGATGCGTTGTGCAGACCTCACTACCCTCTGGAGAACCTTACGGTTGTGGGCGGAGCAGTTGCTGTACCAGGCGGTGATACAGCCCGACAGGATGCTCTCGATTGTGCATCTGTAGAAGTTTGTGAGTGCTTTTTGTGACAAGCCAAATTTCTTCAGCCTCCTGAGGTTGAAGAGGCGCTGCTGCGCCTTCTTCACAACGCTGTCTGTGTGGGTGGACCAATTCAGTTTGTCCGTGATGTGTACGCCGAGGAACTTAAACTTACTACCCTCTCCACTACTGTACCGTCGATGTGGATAGGGGGGTGCTCCCTCTGCTGTCTCCTGAAGTCCACAATCATCTCCTTTGTTTTGTTGATGTTGAGTGTGAGGTTATTTGCCTGACACCACACTCCGAGGGCCCTCACCTCCTCCCTGCAGGCCGTCTCGTTGTTGTTGGTAATCAAGCCTACCACTGTAGTGTCATCCGCAAACATTCGTGAAAATCGCAAATTAAATGAAATAAATATATTCAAACACAAGCTTAGCCTTTTGTTAACAACACTGTCATCTCAGATTTTAAAAATATGCGTTACAGCCAACACTAGACAAGCATTTTTGTAAGTTTATCATGGCATAATGCTATGCTAGGCTCTGCTGGCAGCAGGCAAAAATGCTACAACTATAACGCCAAACTTTTTTCAAAATTAGCTACATAATATCGACAGAAACACGGTAACCGTTGTTTAGGATTCATCCTCAAGGTGTTTTTAACAAATATATTCGATAATATATCCACCGAGGCAGTTGGTTTCTCATAAGAAGCGATTGGAAAAATGGCTACCTCAGTATTTTACGCAAGGTTTTCTGCGGGAGACACCATGTGACCACATGCCATATATGGTCCCCTACAGCCATTCTTCAATGGAAATGCCTAAAAAGAGGTCACAATACTGTAGACACCTTTGGGAAAACGTGGAAAACGTAAGCTCATTCGTAGCTCATTCACAGCCATATAAGGAGTCATTGACATGAGGCGGTTTCAAAAAATGTGGCACTTCCTGGTTGGATTTTTATCTGGGTTTCACCTGTAACATCAGTTCTGTGGCACTCACAGACAATATCTTTGCAGTTTTGGAAACGTCAGAGTTTCTTCTTTCCAAAGTTGTCAATTATATGCATAGTCTAGCATCTTTTCGTGACAAAATATCTTGTTTAAAACGGGAACGTTTTTCATCCAAAAATTAAAATAGCGCCCCCTAAATCCAACTGGTTAAAAGTGTAGAGCTGATGCCGCAACCGTTTGTGGTAGATTGCATCGTTCTGTCATTGCACCACATTATCACAAGGGGGAGTTAGAATGCTGATCTGTTGGTAGTCTAAACTGTGGCACAAATTGACTATCTTTTCGTAAATTAATGGAGGTGTTTTCAATCTGAGAGTCTCTCTTCTCTGGCACTTGAATCCTGCATCAGGCAAAAAACTAACAAAAAAAACTAAAAATGCTGGCTGTGGTCCTGGAGTTGAGAGAGACTTGGGTAAATAAAATCAGAGAATTACACTTAACATGTGGACTGACGATTCTCTCCCTCTAAAAACATTTTTTTTAAATTATAAATAACAAACTGTATTTATTTACCTGTGTGAAAGAGTGATATCCCCTCTATATAAAGTGAGTTTCTGAAACACTGAGTCCTTTGCTGATGTGAAGAAGAAACATAATGAAAGGGAGTCCAGTGAAGATCTTTCAGCATAAAGCTGAGTGACTCACTCATTCATGGCTTTGGATCAAAATAAATAAGTACCAGCATTATTTCTAATAGTGTTTAATAAAGACAGGTTTTGACCCAGTCAATCTGCTGATGTTGTGTGGGTTCAATTATTTGTGACATTGTGGTTACAATGAAGAATGTAAACAAAATTATTCAAATAAATCCTATTCATAATGAATAATCAGATGCATGTTGCGAGCTGGATTTTTTTTAACGTACTATATTATGTATTGGATCACAAAAAAATATACATTTTACATTACTGTGTAGTTTACCAATATAGACGGGGATGTGGACATACATATCCCGAAAAAAAATAATTCTCACTACCAATAAATCTTTATAGAAAGTTAGTAAAAATAGTTAAGCAGGTTACCTTAGTGTTCTTGGGCACAGGGACTATGGTGGTCTGCTTGAAACATGTTGGTATTACAGACTCAATCAGGGACATGTTGAAAATGTCAGTGAAAACACCTGCCAGTTGGTCAGCACATGCCCGGAGCACATGTCCTGGTCATCTGTCTGGCCCTGCGGCCTTGTGAATGTTGACCAGTTTAAAGGTCTTACTCACGTCGGCTATGAAGAGCGTGATCACACAGTCGTCTGGAACAGCTGATGCACTCATGCATGCCTCAGTGTTGCTTGCCTCGAAGCGAGCATAGAAGTGATTTAGCTCATCTGATAGGCTCGTGTCACTGGGCAGCTCGTGACTGTGCTTCCCTTTATAGTCTGTAATAGTTTGCAGGCCCTGCCACATAAGAAGAGCGTCGGAGCCGTTGTAGTACGATTCAATCTTAGTACTGTATTGGTGCTTTGCCTGTTAGATGGTTCGTCAGAGGGCTTCTTATTAGCTTCCGAGTCCCTTGAAAGCTGCGGCTCTACCCTTAAGGATGGATCCATAATGAAAGTTACTATGGGAATAAATATCACTGAATAACAGAAATATTGGAATAAAGTAGGCAAATTGTTGCTTACTGAAACTCCCAAAGTCATCCAATTGGCTGAAATACTCGCACATAATCATTTCATGTTTTTTAAAATTGATTTCTTTATTGGGATGAAGGGTACTACTATGGGATCCCCCGTGGCTCCTAACTTTTCTCATTTGTATGTGGGTTACATGGAGAAACCGTCTATTTTCAATCCTCTCAAATGTTTTCTTGCCTGACATCATAATTTGGAAACGGTATATTGATGATAGTTGTGTTCTATGGAGGGGTGATGCCAAACAGCTCCAGGCGTTCCGTGCTTTTCTTAACTCTTGTTCTGATCATTTGAGATTTACTATGCAATCTGATACATGTCAAATCAGTTTTCTTGATCTTCTGATCTTGTGTGAAGATAATGTTCTATACACTGATGAAGCCTACTGATCGTAACAGCTGGTTGAGGGCTGATAGTTGTCACCCACTTCCCTTGAAAAATAGTTTGCCCTACAGCCAATTCTGTTGACTCAAAAGAATTAGCAAAAAACAATCCGATTAATATTGCCTTTGAGAAAATTCAAATCAAAATGAGACATTATCTTTTTCAAGGTCAGTCTCGCAAAAAGACGCATTCTTGTGTTCTAACTACCCGCTATTCAAAGCGTTCTGAACAAATTAAGGGAATCGTTCACTAACATAGGCACATTCTAAAATCTGATGATCGTCTGGGTAATATGTTTTCGGGCCTTCCCTTGGTCGTATTCTCGCGGGGCAGAAATCTGAGACCAATTGGTACACTCTGATTTACCACCCCAAGATATTCCTGAACAACGTCTATTTGCGCCCCTACTGGATGGAAGTGTAATGGCTGTGCTCAATGCAATGGCACTTATAAATGTAGATCCTTCAAACACTCACAAACAGGGAGATCGATCCCAATCAAAGTTGTTATTACGTGCTCCACTAAGGCAGTTATTTATCTTAACTTGTCCTTGTGGTAAAAATGATGTGGGTAAAACAAAGCGCAAAATAAAAGTACGTATCTCGGAGCATCGTAGCACCATTAGGTGCAAAAACTTGACTTACCCAGTTGCGGACCACTTCTTGGAGGCAGGCCACTTGATTTAGTCTCTGCATTATATTGGCATCGAACATACGGAGGGTAGGAGAGGGGGTGACCTTGACAATTTATTGTTAAAACGAGAGGCTGCCTGGATCTTTAACTTATAGACCTTTGCTCCCTTCGGTCTCAACGTAGACTTTGATCTGAAGCCATTATTGTGACTTTGCCATTGTAATTGTTTGTAAGCTTGTGTAGTCTCGTGCTTCTACACCTGCATTGCTTTCTGTTTGGGGTTTTAGGCTGGGTTTCTGTACAGCACTTTGAGATATCAGCTGATGTACGAAGGGCTATATAAATACATTTGATTTGATTTAGTCTAAAATGAATGTATGATCGTATGCTATCCATTTGTTTGTATGCTGTTCTTTGTATGCCATTTTAATATTTGAGAATTAACCAATGATAATAGGCCACTCCTGGCCATGACTACAGACACCTGTGTCTTTTGACACTATATAAACGAGTCATCCCGCAGTGTTTGTGATTATACCCTGATGAAGACAGCTTGGCTGTCGAAACATTGGTAAATACATCTGAGCTCCTAGAGTGTGTGGCTTTCTTTTATTTTCATGGTGTAGAAATGGCCAATGTCATCACTGAGCTGAAGGACGTGCCAAAGCTGGCCATCACATCAGACGGGTGGACCAGCCTCTGTCAGGACCACTATGTCACTGTTAAAGTGCACTACACAAGCCAGGGCAGTGTAAAAACAGAAGGTCC